>NC_086448.1:816191507-816409007 GCF_028390025.1 Pseudophryne corroboree
TGTATATACATGTGTATATATGTATGCACATGGATATATATGTACTATAATTAAAATAAAGTAAACTTTTATTGCACTTACAAGTGCCACCAGGAAGACAGCAGGCTGCAGAGGACGATAGACAGTCATTAATAATACTCATGCAGCTAAAAAAAAAAAATTTTTTTTTTTTTTTTTTTTTAGTGGAGGAGGGTTTCTGGGTGCTCGGAAACCCCCCCTGGGTGCGCCACTGGAATCCTTTTGGGAATCTGCAGTTTTTCGTCTGTAGATTCCCAAGCTTTTTCACATAATTCGTTCAAATCATGTGAGGGGGGAAAGGTTACCTCAGGTTTCTTTCCCTTTTACATATGCACCCTTGTGTCAGGGACAGGGGGTTCCTCTGTGATATGCAAAACATCTTTTATTGTAATAATCATATATCGAATACATTTAGCCACTTTTGGCTGTAACTTTGCATCATCGTAGTCGACACTTGAGTCAGAATCCGTGTCGGTATCTGTGTCTACTATTTGGGATAGTGGGCGCTTTTGAGACACCGAAGGTCCCTGCGACATAGGGACAGACATGGGTTGACTCCCTGGCTGTTCCCTAGCTTCAGCTATGTCTAATCTTTTGTGCCATATCCATCCAGTCAGGTGTCGGCGTTGTCGACGGAGACACCACATTCATTTGCTCCCCCTCCTCCCTAGGAGAGCCTTCTATCTCAGACATCTCGACACACGCGTACCGACACACCACACACTCAGGGAATTCTCTTATCTGAAGATAGTTCCCCCACAAGGCCCTTTGGAGAGACAGAGAGAGAGTATGCCAGCACACACCCAGCGCTATATGACCCAGGAAAAAACACAATAAATATATGTTTACCCAGTAGCGCTGTGTATATATGTATATATGCGCCTAATTATGTGCCCCCCCCCCCCCTCTTCTTTAAAACCCTCTTTCACCGTGGTATAAGCAGGGGAGAGTCCGGGGAGCTTCCTCTCAGCTGAGCTGTGGAGAAAATGGCGCTGGTGAGTGCTGAGGGAGAAGCCCCGCCCCCTCGGCGGCGGGCTTCTGTCCCGCTCAAATACACAAAAAATTGGCGGGGGCTCTTTTATATATATATATATATATATATATATATATATATATATATATATACAGTGCCCAGCTGTGTATGTATATATATGTATATATATATATATATATATATATATATATTTATTTATTTATTTTTTTTTTTTTTTTGCCAAAGAGAGGTTCATATGCTGCCCAGGGTGCCCCCCCCTGCGCCCTTACAGTGACTGCCGTGTGTG
Source organism: Pseudophryne corroboree (assembly GCF_028390025.1). Taxonomy (NCBI): domain Eukaryota; kingdom Metazoa; phylum Chordata; class Amphibia; order Anura; family Myobatrachidae; genus Pseudophryne; species Pseudophryne corroboree. The sequence goes on from NC_086448.1 coordinate 816,192,806, forward strand.
AGGTGTATGGGAGCAATGGTGCACAGCGTTACTGCTGTGCGTTACCTCAGTGAAGATCATGAAGTCTTCTGCCGCCTCTGAAGTCTTCTTTTCTTCTCATACTCACCCGGCTTCTATCTTCCGGCTCTGCGAGGAGGACGGCGGCGTGGCTCTGGGGCGGACGGCGAGGGTGAGACCTGCGTACCGATCCCTCTGGAGCTAATGGTGTCCAGTAGCCTAAGAAGCAGAGCCTTTCAACTCACAGAAGTAGGTCTGCTACTCTCTCCTCAGCATACCTCCCAACTTTTGTCCTGTCGATAGCGGGACTCTTGCGCGGCGATCTGAAAAGGGGGCGTGGTCTCGACTGTAGTGGGCGTGGCCTCGCTTGAGTGGGTGTGGCCTCGCCAAATGGTCTGTTTTTTTTCCTTTTGGGGGCGTGCCCAGCGCTCTCCCAGCAGCTGGGCAGCCCCCGCTCCCCTCCTAGCTCTGAATACATGCCGTGCGCGTGCGCACAGCATGTATTCAGTGATCACCGGCTGCTTTGCAGAGCAGAGCAGCGGGTGATCAAAGCCTCCCCTAACTGCCCCCCCACCCGCGGGACACCGCTGAAAGCGGGACAGTTGGGAGGTATGCCTCAGTCCCTCGATGCAGGGAGTCTGTTGCCAGCAGGCTCCCTGAAAATAAAAAACCTAACAAATATACTTTCTGTCAGGAAACTCAGGAGAGCTCCCTGAAAAGCACCCAGTCTCCTCTGGGCACAGTAGTAAACTGAGGTCTAGAGGAGGGGCATAGAGGGAGGGGCCAGTGCACACCCAGACCTAAAGTCTTTCTTAAAGTGCCCATGTCTCCTGCGGAGCCCGTCTATCCCCATGGTCCTTACGGAGTCCCCAGCATCCTCTAGGACGTAAGAGAAACTATATATGTTAATGTGGATTTGTCCCCCAGTTATAAGAATATTACGATCACTGAGACTGTTATGGGCCCTACACATTAGGCAATATAAGTGAACGATATGAACGTTCTCATTCATCAATGAACGAGAACTCATTCATATTGTTCAGTGTGTAGGTACCAACGATGAATGATACGCGGCCCCGCGCTCGTTCATCGTTGGTGCCAGGTCGCTTATATATGCAGGCCAATATGGACAATCTCGTCCATATTAGCATGCAAGGCTATGAGGCCGGGTGACGGGGGGATTGAAGAAACTTCACTCCCCCCGTCACCCCTCCCCCCGCCGCCGGGTCGCCCGTCTGCTGTATCGGCCGTCAGGCAGCTCGGCTGTGGGTCGCCGAATGTGTAGGGCCCATTATACAATAGTTGAGTCTGCAGACCAAGTTAAGAAAAGAAACATCATATTTCTACTCTAAATACCACAGAATATCAACATTATATTTAAACAGTGATTTGTTGCAATGTGAGGAGGCAGAAGGAGGATGATACAATTGTAGCAGATACAGAACATACAATATATGCAATATATCAGCAATAGATAGAAAGTTCACAGAAAGTAGGAAAAACATCCAGAGATTTTAATAGTTTTTATTCACTTATTCCATCTTTCTATCACACTATATTTCTCTTACGTCCTAGAGGATACTGGGGTTCCATTTAGTACCATGGGGTATAGACGGGTCCACTAGGAGCCATGGGCACTTTAAGAATTTAACAATGTGGGCTGGCTCCTCTCTCCATGCCCCTGCTACCGGACTCAGTTTAGAAAATGTGCCCGGAGGAGCTGGTAACACTTATGGAAGCCCCTGAAGAGTTTTCTGCATTTATTTTATGTTTGTTATTTTCAGGCAGGGCTGGATGGCACCAGACTGTCTGCTAGGTGGGACTTAGGAGGGGAAACGGCCCAACCTCTTGAAGGGTTAATGGTCCTGTTCTCCACTGACAGGACACTGAGCTCCTGGGGAACTATTCGCAAGCCCCACCACGGCGAGCGTACATTCCCGCAGCACGCCGCCACCCCCAACAGAGCCAGAAGAAAGAATAGTGGTGAGTACTATGCTGGCATCCCAACTAGGGGGTCGCCGGCCATTATGGCGGCATGAGGGTACGAAGACGCATGGCTTCTAACCGGGGCAGAATGCGTCTCCAGACACAGTACACAGCTGTGTCTCAGTACACTGTACCCACACTCGCAAAAACAGCCTTAAAACGGTTTTCTCTCTATTTTAAACACCAGATTACCTCAGCCAGTATAAAAAAAAGCAAGAAGACTGCGCGCCATTGAAGGGGCGGGGCCTTCACTATAAGCGGATCCAGCAGCTCACCAGCGCCAGTTTCCCTCTGAGTGGACACTGACACTGGCTGACAGGGAAGCGCAGCTCCTCCGGAGAGACTCCAGATTACTTTAGCAGTACCAGGGGGTCATAGCAGGGGGGAGCGATTATTATCAGGGTACTTAGTCTGCGACCTGGCTAAGCTTGGCATTAGTGATAAGGGCGCGGTGGGGGCTGGCTCCAAATAACTCTGTGTCTCCCTGAAGGGCTCTTTGTGGGTTAATTGTGCTTAACCCTTTCCTGTGTGTGTGCTGTCACATTTACATTATGTCACGCAAACAGTGTGTTTCTTGTACAGCGGAGTGTTCCTCTTCACCAGGGGGCTCACTACTGGGTACTCAGGGCAGTGCACCTTCCCAGAATAGTGGGACTGAACCGGAATGGGTTAATACTATTAAGGGAATGATCTCAAATATTTCTACACAGCTATCCCGCAATGAGAAAGATACGCAATACTAAAGACAGACTGTGGATGAGTTTATGAATAGAGACTCAGGTGGTCATTCCGAGTTGTTCGCTCGCTAGCAGTTTTCAGCAGCCGTGCAAACGCTATGCCGCCTCCCACTGGGAGTGTATTTTAGCTTAGCAGAAGTGCGAACGAAAGGATCCCAGAGCGGCGGCAAAGTTTTTTGGTGCAGTTTTAGAGTAGCTCAATACCTACTCAGCGCTTGCGATCACTTCAGACTGTTCAGTTCCTCTTTTGACATCACGAACACGCCCTCCATTCGCCCAGCCACGCCTGCATTTTTCCAGGCACGCCTGCGTTTTTTCGAACACTCCCTGAAAACGGTCAGTTGACACCCAGAAACGCCCCCTTCATATCAATCACTCTACGGCCAGCAGTGCGACTGAAAAGCTTTGCTAGACCTTGTGTGAAACTACATCGTTCGTTGTCATTGGTGGAACTACCGCCAGTGCAGGCAGTGCCTTGCACTGGGGCCCGCCACTGTCAAGGGGCCCAAAGCCAGAGCGGCATGTAATGAGTCAAACTGACTCATTACATGCCGCCGCTGAGGAGAGGAGCGCACCAGCTACGAGGGGGGAAGGAGCAGGAGGGGGTGGAGAAGGGAGCCGCAGCAGTGCTATGTAATTGGTGGAGGCGCTGCTGCTGCGTGCTGCGTTCCCTCTCCTTTACCATAGGCTGCCCTCCGCCACTGTGAATGCTGGGATGCGCTTCCCATCATTCACAGCGGCGGAGGGCAGCCTATGGTAAAGAAGAGGGAACGCAGCAGCAGCGCCTCCACCAATTACACTGCGCTGCTGTGGCTCCCGATTCCCCCTTAGGGGTGGACATCGGAAGCCCACCATCAAATGATGGCTGGGCTTCCGTCATTGAATCTTTCGATGCAATGGTAACTAACCATCGCATCAAAAGAATTCAATAGAAAAAAATATTAATTTGATTTGTGCATGTGCAAAAAAAAACTGTGCATGTGCAAAACGACAGAAGCGTGGCCGGCCGGGGAAGGGACTGGGGGCAGGACCCGGAAAAACCATCAGAAAACCATCAAAGGTTTACCATTCGATGGCGGCAAACATCGGAATGCTGCCATCGAATGGTAAAAACGTTAACATCAAATAAAAAACATCAATGGTTTGAAACCATCGTGTTCTGATGTCCATACCTAGTCCCCCTCCCTCCTCCTACTTCCCCCCTGCCAGAAGCTGCACGAGGAGCCTGAGACGCTGGAAACAGTAAGTATATCTATTCTATCTATCTATCTATCTATCTATCTATCTATCCTGTCTATGTAAAAAAGGGGACGCTGTCTGCCGTAATGTGTAAAAAGGGGGATGCTGTCTGCCATAATGTGTAAAAAGGGGGACACTGTCTGACACAATGTGTAAAAAAGGGGGACGCTGTCTGCCGTAATGTGTAAAAAGGGGACGCTGTCTGCCGTAATGTGTAAAAAGGGGACGCTGTCTGCCGTAATGTGTAAAAAGGGGACGTTGTCTGCCGTAATGTGTAAAAAGGAGGACACTGTTTGCCGTAATGTGTAAAAAGGGGACGCTGTCTGCCGTAATGTGTAAAAAGGGGATGCTGTCTGCCGTAATGTGTAAAAAGGGGACGCTGTCTACCGTAATGTGTAAAAAGGGGGACGCTGTCTGCCGTAATGTGTAAAAAGGGGAATCTGTCGGCCGTAAGGTGTAAAAGGGGCTCTACCTTGTGTAGTGGTGCTACCGTGCTACGTAATTTGAATAATGGAGACTACTGTGCATCGTTATATGAATTGGTATTATTTTGTGGCCACAGCCCTTCCTCACGAAGCCACGCCCCTATTTTTTTTGCACGCGCCTACAGCGCGCACTGCCCCTGTTTTACATAGAGGGGTGGGGCTCTGATGCCATTTCTTGCACACAGCACTAAAATGACTCATTACGGCACTGTTGCTAGGTATCCATTTCCCTGGCCCTGAGCAGGTCCTCCTCACCAGATCCTCTCCAGGGGTGAGGGGGTGGACTTGGATGGGGGAAGGGGGCCCAAAGCATTTTGTCGCACATGGGCCCACCGCTCGCTAGTTCCGCCACTGTTCGTTGTAATATTACTTTGTGCGTGCGCATTGCGCCGCATACGCATGTGCAGAAGTGCCTTTTTTGCCTCATCGCTGCACAGTGAACGAATGCAGCTAGCGATCAACACGAAATGACCACATCAGTCCCCAAACCGGCGTCTCAATCCCCTCCCATTTGTCCGCAAAAATGATCTCTGGCCCATATCCTGCAGTCTGACTCTGACGCTGATAGGTCAGACATGGAGGAGGGTGAGGTGGATTTGGAGGGGGGGATGCTACTCTGTCACAGGGAATAGAGGCTCTTATGGAGGCTATCAGAGATGTCCTGATAAGGTGTCAGAGGAGTGTGAGGAATCTTATTTTAATGTAAAAAAGAAGACCTTCTGCGTCAAAGGAATTGAATACCCTGCTTGAAGAACCGTGGGTTAAACCTGATAAGAAATTTAAAATCCCTAAAAGATTGCTTTCATCTTTTCCCTTTCCTCTAGAGCAGGCATGTCCAAACTGCGGCCCTCCAGCGATAGGAAAAAATTGGAAAATCCACCGATAGTGGACGCATCAGTCTCTAGGCTGTCATGTAAAATTGTATTGTCTGTCCCTGGTGCAGCCTCCCTAAAAGATACGGCTGATCATAAAATTGACACTACACTCAAATCATTGTACACAGCTGCTGGGGTGGGCCAAAGACCCACTATTGCATGTGCGTGGATCACAAAAGCCATTGCTAAATGGTCAGGTAACCTAATTGAGGGGTTAGATTGCTTGTCTGCAAACTTTATGGTGGAAGCCATAAAAGAGATTGGTTTGCTTAACGCACACACCATCGCTACGGCAGTGTCAGCACGCAGGGGCTTGTGGCTACGCCAGTGGACTGCTGATGCGGACTCCAGAAAGGCAAGGAAGGCCTACCATTCACAGGAGAGGCCTTGTTTGGAGACGAACTAGACAAATGGATCTCCACAGCTACTGTGGGTTAGTCTACGTATGTTCCTTCCGCAGTTCCCCCAGCCAGGAAAGCTTATTCAGCTTCAAATTTACAGTCCTTTCAGACGGCCAAGTTTAAGGGAAGATCCAGAGGTGCTTCTACGTCGTCCAGAAGTGCAAGAGGTAAACCACGCAAACCAGCAACTGCAGGTGCTCAGGAACAGAGCTCAGGTTCTGCTACCTCAAAGCCTTCAGCATGACGGTGGACCGCGAGGCCTGGAGGGCTGTCAGGTGGGAGTCCGACTAAAATTCTTCAGTCACATCTGGTCAAATTCATGCCAGGATCCCTGGGTCATAGATCTTATTTCCCAGGGCTACAGACTGGAGTTCCAAACCTCCCACCTCACAGATTCTGCAAATCAGATTTCCAGCTTCACAAGAGGCAAGTATAACTTTACAGCAGGCCATCCAAAAACTGGTACAAACTCAAGTCATTGTTCCAGTTCCACCTCATCTGCACAACAAGGGGTACTATTCCAACTTGTTTGTAGTACCGAAACCGGAGGGTTCGGTACGACCAATTCTAAACCTCAAGTCCTTGAACCCGTACTTAAGAGTGTTCAGGTTCAAGATGGAGTCTCTGAGAGAGGTGATCTCAGGTCTGGAAGAAGGGGAATTAGTTGTATCTCTGGATATCAAGGATGCGTACCTTCACATTTTGATCTGGCCGCCTCATCAGGCTTACCTACGGTTTGCACTGCAGGACTGTCACTATTAGTTCCAGGCCCTGCCATTTGGTCTCTCCACGGCACTGAGGGTATTCACCAAAGTGATGGCAGAGATGATGTTTATACTCCGCAAGCAGGGAGTGAACATAATTCCATACCTGGACGATCTTCTGATAAAGGTGCAGTCCAGGGAAAGGTTGCTGGACAGCATTGGCCTCTCAATCAAACTTTTCCAGGATCATGGGTGGATTCTGAACCTTCTGAAATCTCTCCTAGAGCCAACAAGGAGGCTCCTATTTCTGGGAATGATACTGGACACGGAGTCGCAGAAAGTGTTCCTTCCGTTGGAAAAGGCATTGGTAATCCAGTCGATGGTTCGGGATGTCCTCAAGCCAACCCGGATATCGGTACATCTATGCATTAACTTTCTGGGGAAAATGGTGGACTCTTACGAGGTGCTTCAATACGGAAGGTTTCACGCGAGACCCTTCCAGCTCATTCTGTTGGACAAATGGTCCGGATTGCATCTTCACATGGACCAGAGGATCCATCTGTCGCCAAAAGCCAGGATCTCCCTTCTGAGGTAGCCACAGATTTCTCACCTCATCGAGGGTCGGAGGTTCGGAATTCAGGACTGGATCCTGCTAACCATGGAAGCAAGCTTCAGAGGTTGGGGAGCAGTCACCCAGGGGGTGCAGTTTCAAGGAAGATGGTCAAGTCAGGAAGTCGTCCTTCCAATCAACATTTCTTTCAAAAAAACATCAGAAAACCATCAAAGGTTTACCATTCGATGGCGGCAAACATCGGAATGCTGCCATCGAATGGTAAAAACACTAACATCAAATAAAAAACATTGATGGTTTGAAACCATCGTGTTCTGATGTCCATCCCTAGTCCCCCTCCCTCTTCCCCCCTGCCAGAAGCTGCACGAGGAGCCTGAGCCGCTGGAAACAGTAAGTATATCTATTCTATCTATCTATCTATCCTGTCTATGTAAAAAAGGGGACGCTGTCTGCCGTAATGTGTAAAAAGGGGGATGCTGTCTGCCGTAATGTGTAAAAAGGGGGACGCTGTCTGCCGTAATGTGTAAAAAAGGGGGACACTGTTTGCCGTAATGTGTAAAAGGGGACGCTGTCTGCCGTAATGTGTAAAAAGGGGACGCTGTCTGCCGTAATGTGTAAAAAGGGGGACGCTGTCTGCCGTAATGTGTAAAAAGGGGGACGCTGTCTGCCGTAATGTGTAAAAAGGGACGCTGTCTACCGTAATGCGTAAAAAGGGGACACTGTCTGCCGTGATGCGTAAAAAAGGGATCCTGTTTGCCGTAATGTGTAAAAAAGGGGACGCTGTTTGCCGTAATGTGTAAAAAAGGGGACGCTGTCTGCCATAATGTGTAAAAAAGGGGACGCTGTCTGCCGTAATGTGTAAAAAAAGGGGACGCTGTCTGCCATAATGGGTAAAAAAAGGGGACGCTGTTTGCAGTAATGTGTAAAAAGGGGACGCTGTCAGCCGTAATGTCTAAAAATGGGATGCTGTCTGCCGTAATGTGTAAAAAGGGGACGCTGTTTGCCGTAATGTGCAAAAAGGGGGACGCTGTCTGCCGTAATGTGTAAAAAGGGGAACGCTGTCTGCCGTAATGTGTAAAAAGGGGACGCTGTCTGCCGTAATATGTAAAAAGGGGACGCTGTCTGCCATAATGTGTAAAAAAAGGGAATGTCTCTGCCGTTATGTGTAAAAAATAAGGGAACCCTGTCTGCCGTAATGTGTAAAAATGGGATGCTGTCTGCCGTAATGTGTAAAAAGGGGACGCTGTCTGCCGTAATGTGTAAAAAGGGGAATCTGTCTGCCGTAAGGTGTAAAAGGGGCTCTACCTGGTGTAATGGTGCTACCGTGCGGCGTAATTTGAATAATGGAGACTACTGTGCATCGTTATATGAATTGGTATTATTTTGTGGCCACACCCCTTCCCCACGAAGCCACGCCCCTATTTTTTTTGCACGCGCCTACAGCGCGCACTGCCCCTGTTTTACATAGAGGGGTGGGGCTCCGATGACGTTTCTTGCACACAGCACTAAAATGACTCATTACGGCACTGTTGCTAGGTATCCATTTCCCTGGCCCTGAGCAGGTCCCCCTCACCAGATCCTCTCCAGGGCTGAGGGGGTGGACTTGGATGGGGGAAGGGGGCCCAAAGCATTTTGTCGCACATGGGCCCACCGCTCGCTAGTTCCGCCACTGTTCGTTGTAATATTACTTCGTGAGTGCGCATTGCGCCGCATACGCATGTGCAGAAGTGCCTTTTTTGCCTCATCGCTGCACAGTGAACGAATGCAGCTAGCGATCAACACGGAATGACCACATCAGTCCCCAAACCGGCGTCTCAATCCCCTCCCATTTGTCCGCAAAAATGATCTCTGGCCCATATCCTGCAGTCTGACTCTGACGCTGATGGGTCAGACATGGAGGAGGGTGAGGTGGATTTGGAGGGGGGGATGCTACTCTGTCACAGGGAATAGAGGCTCTTATGGAGGCTATCAGAGATGTCCTGATAAGGTGTCAGAGGAGTGTGAGGAATCTTATTTTAATGTAAAAAAGAAGACCTTCTGCGTCAAAGGAATTGAATACCCTGTTTGAAGAACCGTGGGTTAATCCTGATAAGAAATTAAAAATCCCTAAAAGATTGCTTTCATCTTTTCCCTTTCCTCTAGAGCAGGCATGTCCAAACTGCGGCCCTCCAGCGATAGGAAAAAATGGGAAAATCCACCGACAGTGGACGCATCAGTCTCTAGGCTGTTATATAAAATGGTATTGTCTGTCCCTGGTGCAGCCTCCCTAAAAGATACGGCTGATGTAAAATTGACACTACACTCAAATCATTTGATAAAGCTAAATATTTATCTTATATAATACCCTTTATGAGGTCTAAGAACACTGTACGCTATCTACGTATGAAGTACCGTAAGGGTACGCACGTTGCGTAACAATCGCTTAGCCGTAGTCGAGACGCTCAAGCGTCACGTTCGCTCACAGCCAAGAGATCACTGGCAGGCACGCTATTGGCTGCTGACTAACGTAATGATTCGCTATAGCGTAGCGAACGCTCGGGACCACGAGGAGATCACCAGCGGCGCTGACGCTCACAATGTTAAACTTTTATATCTAAACCATAAACAATGTAATATGCTGTAAAACCTTTGTGTAGAGATAGGGTGTAGATGCAACCTAGTGTAACCTTATTAACTTAAAAGCTGTTTGAGCGTCACCGACGCTCTGAGAATACTAGACACTGTAAGAAATACACAGATACCTGGGCTTAGGGTCCAACGCCTAATATGTATATATTTTGAATGATAAACTTGCAAAAGAATTAATACAAATACAAATCATACACTACAATATAACATAGACTACCTAACCAGATAACTACACAGGAAATATAATACAATTACTATTTAAAGGAAAATAAGAGAGAAAGAGGAGAAGGGAGAGGGAGAGAGAGAAATTGGCCCACAATAACAAGAAGATCAATATAGTTGCGGAGAAACACTTACGCACAAGGGGAAACGATCGCATGCGCCTCGATATCCAGCTCCCGATTATCAGCAATGAGAACCGTTGAAGAGAGTGAGCTGGATATGGTCGGCCTGCCTATTTATGCCCCACGCACAATGCAATTCAATGGTCCCTACAATCTTATTGTTCATTGGACACAGGAATTCGGCTTCGCATTATAACAAAAGGTCATAGGTTGATTCATACAGGTGGGCTGTGACTGCTTCCAACTGTTCAGGTGGGTGGGACACTGAGTTTCCCGCCGCATGACTAAATAAGAACAAATAATAGTAAATGGACATAAACTTCTTATGTCCATAACTATTCGCACGAGCGATTAATCCGCTCCAAACCAACACCGGAATATTGCTATTTAAATACTCTTCCGATGGGTACCAAACACCACTGTATGACCCCTGTTAGACCCTTCGTACAATACAAAGAGGACTCCCTCTGTTCAGGAACATGCTATGTTAACTAAACTTTCAGAATCTATCAAAGGGACCATGATCTACAAAATACATTATATAGTGAAAATATGTAACGATTGAGTCGCACGCTACTGTCACGAACCGGTCTCTTACCTCTGCGGGTTCTGGGGTTCATCCGTTGCCAGTGCGGTTGCTCGCGGTGCTGTGCGCCCGTGTGGGGACACGGCGTGATCAATGGCACAGGTAATGCAGAGTCTGGGAACTGTGAGTGCGGGGACCAAATGGCCTAAGGCACTGCGGTGTGTCTGCTGTATAGGAGGTGGCCATGTTGGAGACCAAATAGCTAATACTGAGCACTTGTGAAAACACCTGTGGGCAGGTGTAAGCCAATCCCGTGCTTGTGCTGCCTTTAAGTAGGCTGGGATTATGTCACTCTGGGCCAGTGCTTTGTTGTATCAAAGCTGTGCTCTAGCTCTGAGCTCTCTCCGTGCATTCCTGTGTGATTCCCGTGGTCCAGATATCGCCTCCGTTCCCAGAGGTCCGTCTGCAGCCTTCACTGCTGAAAGATCTACCGGCTCTCTGCTGTGCTGTCAGTTAATTGCACTCCTATTGGAAATAGTTGGATTCCCAGTGTCCTGCATGAGGTTACCTTGTCAGTCTGCCTATCATTCAAAGTCTGGAGGATTCTGTTTCTCTCAGCTGTTCGTTTGTTCAACTCTGCATTTAACCCATTCATCACCTTGTCATCTACTACAGTTTCACAGTGATCTCCGGAACCCGCAAGTAACCCAATTCAGTACTTTTAATTGCTATGTTGTCATTACAAGGATAATTCATCACAGTCTCTCAGTTAACTCTCAAAGCTCCATTGCCAATTCTTACAGTTAATTCTCCATGTCTGCATTAACCAGTTAAACACAATCTACAGTTCAGCATCAAAGCTTGTTTATATTGCTATGTTGTCATAACAAGGATAATTCTTCAGTCTCTCAGTTAACTCTCAAAACTCCATTGCAAATCCTTACAGTTATCTCTTCATGTCTGCATTATCCAGTTAATAACATTCTGCAGTTCAGCATCAAAGCTTGTTTATATTTGCTATGTTGTCATAACAAGGATAATTCTTCACAGTCTCTCAGTTAACTCTCAAAACTCCATTGCAAATCCTTACAGTTATCTCTTCATGTCTGCATTATCCAGTTAATCATATTCTGCAGTTCAGCATCAAAGCTCGTTTATATTTGGACAATCCAACATTTATTCATCAGCTTGTTTTGCATATGTTTCCATGAACATTTCTTTTATGTATTTTTGAGTTTTCTCTTGCATATTATTCCTGCAATACTTCAGTATAATATGATGATTAACAACTTGTCAGTTAACTCTTTACTGAATTGTTATTTTGAATAAATATATGAATCGGAACTTTCTTCGTCCTCCCTGCTTTCTTCATAGCCCAGCACCTACACCTGTGGTTGGTCCCGGGTTAACGGATTCACAAAAACACCCGGACCTGACAGCTACGATCACATAAACTCTACCATAAATACGCATACCGTGCGCCTGCGGGTGCCCGCGACTGTGAGTATGCGCACGTACGGGAGAGCGCACGCATGCGCAGCACGGACCTGTGTGAGGTGCAAATATGGTAGTGTGCATAGAGATATTTTTCTGACTTTGACAGTCCACCCTTTGGCAGTCAATAATAACTGCCACCTTCTAAAACATTTCAAAAAGAGAAAAATATATGTCAGGGGTTAATACATTTACATGGTTGGGTAGGGGAGGAGAGGATAAGGTAGGAAAAGGGTATGACCTAGTGAGATAGCAGAAGCATGTGTGTATGAATCCGTGCTTGGGGGTCATGTATCATCGTGCCGTACGTGTTTTAAATCAAGCTTCGAGGTATTGCGAAGTATACATTTGAATTCCTTCTTATCCCGTGGTACGGGTCTGTGGATGGGCTGTCAAACTTTACCGAGCTCTTTTCGGCTTTGGTTGTAACAAAATGGGGGAGCACATTTTAGTTGATGATACATGAATGGGGGAGATATGTGATTGCTGATATCTGTGCCTGTATTCCCTATCGACTATGTGTGTCATTACCTGAGGGTTGTAGAAATGAAGAAAAGACGTAATTACGGTAAATGCGGTGGTATTCTATGTCAGGTAAATGTACATTCGTCGATTGAGGTCTTGTTTGGTGTCTGTTGAATGCAGTCTTCTTTGTGCTTTTGCCCATAAGGTGCGAGCAAAAGCTGTCAATGTCCATAGATTTACAAAAGTGTTGGGCTAGCGTAATTTTAAAATTTCTAGGGAAACTGGGGATCCATGGCATAGTTCATCAAAAATCTGTGTATCAGGTTGTCAAAACTTCTTCTTTAATCTCTCTGTTGTCTGTATATCGGCTCATCAAATTCCTCGTCCAAGTGGGTCTTTTTACCTTGGAGGAAACGGAAAAACAGGTGAAAGAAACGGACCGTAGAAATCGCATTTTCATCACATCATTGTTTCTACATTTGGGTCATAAATCAAGTCCATTGGAATTACAGTTTCCCTGCTCCTTAAACTCATTACCCTAGTACGACGATTGCACCTCATTAAAGCCTGACCGCATCTAAATATCAAACCGATCGTTATGATAACACCTAAGATACATAGGAGAAACTTCCCAACATCCATTATGACTCCTTGAGCCCAGTCTCCTAAACCAGAGAACCAATTTCGCGGGTTCAACCATGACACCCAACCAGTCAGCTCATTACCTACAGCAGCAAGAGTGAGATTGTGTCTCCTGCGAAATTCCCACTTCAGTTGGAGAATATCGTCCATCTTTTGGTCTATGACCTCGACCGGGTCCTCGGTGCTATTCGTAATATATGTGCAACATTTCACGCCGTATTGTGTTGCCAGTGTGACACAATATCCGCCTGTCACTGCTGTGAGGTAATTAAGAACCATTCTATGCTGTACCAGTTCTGTTTTATAAGCTTGAAGTTCCCTTCCAGTATACCTTAACGTGTCATCATACATTTCAGTGATATTATCTAACAAATTGGCGAGCGCAGATATGTATTTATAATTCAACACTCCTCTAGCGGTGCGAGTGATGTCTAATGCGATTAGAAACTGAATCCCGGTGGATTCATGGATCATGTCAGAGGCCGGATGCTCTGTTCTTTCTATCAGGTGTCGTTTAACTACGTGCTCGTAATGGGTGTGAGTATAAGGAGTTTGGGCAACACGGTGTATGTCTTTCATTTTGTCATGTGATACAGTCATTACTTCAGGCAGTACCTTTCCAATATAACACAATCCTTCAGAGTTTGGGGCAAGCCACTTATACGCCTTTCTCCCGCATATGAAATATGCATCATCGGGGAGAACATATGGGACGGAGTAGGACATAACCATATTACACACCTTCCATGTGAAATCTCCTAACCCTAATTCTTCCATCTGCTTAGTACACGTATCAGGTTGTACGATATGTGCACAGTATCCTGGTGATACCTCTCCAACTCTCGTAATCCTATTTCCTAAGGTATACCTATACCGGAAAGATTTTCCTCTACTGGCTATGTGGCGTATAAGCTCTGTATCTGTAGGCATTCTATCTGCTCTATGCGAAAAGGTCATGGTTTGATTACTCCATGACACTTCCCAATTTCCCGGCTTTCGGGGATTGGAGATGTTAAAACATAATAGGGACCTATCCACATGGTATTGGTGGAGCTTCAAACTAGGAGGGCTGGAGATATTAAACCTCCTGTCCACCGGTCTCCCACCACTTAACTCAAGTACCTCCCCTAACGTTAAAGGAAATGGTACTAGCCCTGATTTGCTATGACCTTGAGGTACTTGAGAGCATACCCAACAATCTGTTTTATTTAACACACTACCCACTAAGGAGTGATAGTCACTCAATGGATGCCGGTCCATATGGATATTAAAACTGGATTGGCATTTCTTTATGCACCCATCCTCAATGACATTGTTACAGAGCCGACAGATACAGTTTTCTTCAGCTAACAATCCTTCACAATTCCTTCTATGGTCAATGCTATTGGATCGTTTTCTGATACTCGCCTTTGCTTGTTGATTATGTTGTTCTTGGAAAACTACGCCTCCATCTCTGTCATCAGAACCCATTCCAGAACCTCTCTCGACCTCCATGCTACTCTCGCCGGAACAGACTGCTCTGGTCAACATCATGGTCAACAGGAAAATCCGGATCACAGTCTCTTGGGGCAAGTCCATCTTGTAGGAGGAAACGGAGAAGAATGAGAAGGGGGAAAAAAAATAATTTGAGGGAGAGGGGATGGGGAGTTGGAGAAAAACAATAAAAGGGAACAGGGGATCGACAACTGCTTTTGGTCTTGTGATTTTCAATGCTCAGGTGCCGCCTCAATCTTCCTGGAACAGACACTCCAGTGATACAACCTCTACCGTCTGTTCCTTATCACGGGACCTCTCTGGATCAGCAACCTTTTTACAGTGGGACGAATGAACCCAAGTCTCTCTCTCAGCAACCTTCAATGCTGTAGTGCTAGTCAATAAGACCTGGTATGGTCCTTCCCATCTGTCAATAAGGCAACCTGAGCGTAGAAAATTCCGTATCATTACATAATCCCCAGGTTCAATGTCATGACAATTACTATCAGGTAAATCAGGAATCACTAACTTCAGATTATCATTTTGATTCCTTAACTGTTTACTCATGTTAATCAAGTATTTTACAGTCACTTCATTGTTACACTTCAAATCATCCTGAGGGTTAATCATAATATGCGGTTGTCGACCAAACAAGATTTCAAAGGGAGACAGATGAAGAGGGGACCTGGGAGTGGTTCTGATGCTGTACAGTACAATGGGTAAAGCTTCTGGCCATGTCAATCCTGTCTCTGCCATCACTTTACTCAGTTTATTTTTAATAGTGCTGTTCACTCTTTCCACTTTCGCACTCGCCTGTGGACGGTATGGAGTGTGCAGCTTGCTATCAATTCCCATCAATTTACACATTCCTTGAAAGACATCACCTGTAAAATGGGTACCCCTATCACTTTCGATAATTCTAGGGATACTATATCTACATACAAATTCCTGCACAATTTTCTTAGCAGTAAACATAGCGGTATTTGTGGCCGCTGGAAATGCTTCGACCCAATTTGAGAACACATCTATACAAACAAGTACATATTTCAAATTTCGACAAGGGGGTAATTGAATAAAGTCAATCTGTATTACCTGGAAAGGGCCGCCGGCAGGTGGGATATGAGATGGTTCTGTAGGTATTGCCTTTCCGATGTTCTTTCTCAGACAGGTAAGGCATGACATTGCCCTTTTACTCGCATGAGAAGAAAATCCTGGGGCACACCAATATGCTCTTACCAACTTGCACATCCCTTCCTTGCCCAGATGAGTCAGCCCGTGAGCTGCCTCAGCTAAGCATGGATGGTATGCTTTGGGGGCCACTGGTTTACCGTGTCCATCCGTCCAGAGTCCTGAGGACTCCTGACCATATCCCTTTGCCTTCCAGACTGCCTTTTCCTGTGTTGAACACAAATTTTGCATCTCACACAACTTCTGTGTGTTGATGGTATTAAATACCATCAGTTGTGTGGTGTCTGTCTGTCTGGGGGTAGCAGCTGCTAATTTAGCAGCTTCGTCTGCTCGGCTGTTACCAAGTGATACTGGGTCTTGGCTATATGTATGTGCTTTACATTTGATAACAGCCACTCTGTCGGGTTCCTGTATCGCTGTTAGAAGCCTTTTTATGTGAGCTGCATGCGCTACCGGTGTACCAGCTGCCGTCATGAAATTTCTGAGGCGCCATAGGGCTCCGAAATCATGGACTACCCCGAATGCGTATCTAGAATCGGTGTAGATATTGGCTGATTTGCCCTTAGCCAATTCACATGCTCTGGTTAGGGCGACCAGTTCAGCAACCTGGGCTGAGTGAGGTGGGCCTAGCGGTTCCGCTTCTATGGTGCCTTGGTCATCTACGACTGCGTATCCAGTACACAAGTCTCCCGAGTCTGACTGTCTATGACAACTACCGTCCGTGTAGAACGTAAGTACTACATCTTCCAGTGGGTTGTCACTGATGTCAGGCCTTGCGGTAAAATTTTGGGTCAAATATTCCATACAATCATGAGTGTCTTCCTTTGTGTTAAATTCTCCTTCCCCACCACTCTCATCCTCCACCCTTTGTGCCTGTCCAGGCACACCTGGGAGATATGTTGCAGGATTTAATGCACTGCATCTCCTTATGGTGATGTTTACGGGGGCCATTAGTGCCAATTCCCATCTTGTAAACCGCGCTGATGAGACGTGTCTGGTTTGTGCAGAATTTAACAAGGCTGACACTGCATGTGGTGTATGAATTGTGAGGTTGTGACCTAGCACGACGTCTTCGCTTTTCGTTACTAGCAATGCTATCGCAGCAACGCTTCGCAAGCATGTGGGGAGGGATCGCGCTACCGTATCTAGCTGAGCGCTGTAATATGCTACCGGCCTGCTGGCATCACCGTGCTTTTGGGTTAGTACGCCTGCCGCGCAACCAGCACTTTCTGTTCCGTATAGTTCAAAGGGTTTCCCATAGTCAGGCATACCTAATGCTGGTGCCTGCGTTAGGCACTGTTTAAGTCTCTCAAATGCTGTCTCAGACTCGTCTGTATGCGAAATCCGATCAGGTTTGTTTGAGGAGACCATCTCCTGCAAGGGTAACGCTAGGATGGAAAACCCTGGGATCCAGTTACGGCAATACCCACACATTCCTAAAAATGTTCTGATCTGTTGCTGGGTTTGTGGCAGAGTCATGTCTCTAATTGCTTGAATTCTATCAGCGGTCAGGTGTCTCAGTCCTTGTGTTAAACAGTGTCCCAAATATTTTACCTTAGTTTGGCATAATTGCAACTTGTCTTTGGAAACCTTGTGTCCTGTGTCTGAAAGATGAAACAGGAGCTGTTTCGTATCCTTCAGGGATGCTTCCAATGAATCAGAAGACAGTAGTAGATCATCCACGTACTGTATTAATACTGATCCACTCACTGGTTGGAAAGACTGTAAACAATCATGCAAAGCCTGAGAAAATATACTTGGGCTATCTATGAATCCTTGTGGTAATCGAGTCCATGTGTATTGGACTCCTCTGTATGTAAATGCAAACAAATATTGACTGTCAGGGTGCAGAGGTACCGAAAAGAAAGCGGAGCAGAGGTCAATAACAGTGAAAAATTTCGCAGTGGGAGGGATTTGCATTAGGATGACAGCTGGATTTGGCACTACGGGGAACTGACTCTCAACTATTTTGTTAATCCCCCTTAGATCCTGCACTAGCCGGTAACCCCTCCCCCCACTCTTTTTAACAGGGAAGATGGGACTATTGGCAGTGCTGGACGTTCTTACCAGAATGCCCTGTTGTAGCAAGCGCTCTATTACGGGATACACTCCTAACTCCACCTCTGGCTTCAGAGGGTACTGTGGGATTTTTGGAGCTATCCTACCATCTTTTACTTGTACAACTACCGGAGCTACGTTTGCCATTAATCCAGTGTCCTGTCCATCTTTTAGTCCAAAGTGACTCTGGTATCTGAGATGTCATTTCTTCTACTTGGGAGGGAGTCCTATTTGTCATAATGGTATGTGACATTAATTTTGACGGGGAGTCTAACATGTCTCGCACTTCCTGAGCGTGATTCTCAGGTATGTCCAAGAATACACCTTCAGGAGTACAATAAATGACGCACCCCATTTTACACAGTAAGTCTCTTCCCAGGAGATTAGTCGGTGCCGATGCAGCCAGCAAAAAGGAATGCTTGGTATGTAAAGGCCCTACTGTAATCTCGGCTGGTTTGCTAACAGGGTAGTGCTGGACTACTCCCGTTACCCCTATGGCTGGAATTGTCTTACCAGTGGTTCTCGTGCCCACTGTCGAATTTATCACTGATTTGGCCGCCCCTGTGTCTACAAGAAAGTTTAATGATTTACCAGCTACATTGATTGCAATTTCTGGTTCACTTTCAAGGCTTGCCATCAATTTTACTGGCTGCAGATTACAGGTATGGCCACACCCCTATTGGGTATGGTGACCTCCCTGAATCCCGCTGGCAGCAACTACTTGTGATGGAGTTAATTGGGAGCTACCAGAGGCTTGCTAGTCTCTGTTCGGGGGGTATCTTTTTGTTTCCCCTGTATGTGGCTCATAACTCCGTTTCTGCGGACCTTGCTCCCAATGTCGTGTGTCGTGTCGTTGTCTAGGGGGTTGGTATGAGTTTCGTGAATTCTTCATTCTACAATCTCGTGCCATGTGTCCCTGTTTATGACAAGAATAACAAGTAACCACATTTGACTTACCCACAGGGTTTGGTGGTATAAACAAAGGCTGCCTTGTGGTCAGGGCCTGTATACTTACTGCCATTAACTTATCACCTTGTTGTTCCCTGTGTCTGGTGATGTTCCTATCGTGATCAATAGCAGCCTCTCTCAAAGTAGCCACAGACAGACCTCGCCAACATGGTTGTGTGGTCTGTACCCTAGTCTTCAATGATTCTTTTAAACCATCCATCAGTACCGATACTGCTACTTCTCGATGGTTTATGTTTGTTTTAATGTCCTCTATGCCTGTGTATTTTGCCATTTCTGATAATGCTCTGTGAAAATACTCTGCAGCTGTTTCTGACTCCTTCTGTTTAATGGAGAATATTTTGTTCCATTTAACCACGGCTGGGAAATACTCTTTTAACTGTAAGCTTATTCTTTTTACATTGTCTTTGTTGTACACATCTGTAAGAGGGACATCCTGATCTAATCCACAGTCAGCTAAAAATTGAGCTGCGTCGACATTGGAGGGTAAACATGCTCTCAGCAATATCTGCCAGTCTTTATTGTTGGGCTCTACAGTGTTACCTAGGTCTCTGATGTATTTTTGGCTGGCAACTAAGTCTTTTCTAGGGTCAGGGAATTCAGACACTATGGTCCTTAATTCCATTCGGGAAAATGGGCTGTACATGGCAATGTTCCTAACAGGAGTGACTCCTGAAGTGTCTGTTTTCCCATTTGGAACTACTATTACCTTAACAGGATTAACTCTAACAACCTCATCCTGTGTAGATTCTACAGGCTGTGGTGAAATAGTTTCAGCATAGTGTATGGTGCCGTACTTACCCGTTGATACGACCTCACCTATCCCTCCGCTAGGGGCTTTCGTTACTAATCTCGGGGGTTGAGCTGTGCCTACAGTGGTCTCTGCTATGGTGGCTGCTAGAGAGAGCGCTGAAATTGTTGCCGATTCGTCCTCTTGATCACACTCCTGAGGAAAGTTCAAAACAGGGTACAACTTGCACGGGTTAATACTTGCATTGGTTAATTGGTTAACATTATCTTTAACATTTACACAGTTGCTAAGTGTTTGTTTGTTACACCTTAATGCGTCATTCTCCGCAACCAATTTTTCTCCCGATATATATGGTGGCGGTGGGGCCGTGGCTATCAGTTTTCTGATCGAGCCAGATCCCGCCGCCTGAGCCAATCCTCTCTGTATGTCACCCTCCTGTTGCCACAACTGTAAATAATCATAATGCTTGATTCGTCTCTTGGCTGATTTAATGAGACATATCCTTCTCCTTAAATTCGTTAACACTTCTGTGCTGAAGCTACCTACTCTTGGGAATTTCTCCCCGTCATGTACCGTCATTCTCTCCCATTCATCACATAAAGCTTCTGTGTGACTTCCGTATTTCTCACACATTACGTATCTTGCCGACCCGACTGGTCGGTTCACTGAATCAACCCGAACCGAGGTTGATCGCCCCCTACCTGAACAAGTGGCCCCCATAGTTCGAAGGTGTTGCTTTATTCAACCAACCCTTACGCAAACTAAAATGTTCAAAATAGGCTGACGGTGGCGGTTTACCGAGTACCCCACTCACTCGCCCACGCCGACCAATACGACCTGATCACACCGATATGGTGCTGGCGTACTCGACCTAGGGCCCCTGCGACCTGAACCTCTATTTACTGGAACCTGTGAGGGTGATCCGAAGAACACTTACTCTTTCCAGTAACTATTGGTTGTTGGATAGTTCCTGAGTGAGCAGCGAACCTCCCTTAAAATAAAAAAATTACACAAATCACGTTAGAATGTACAAATAGCGTTTATGACCTTCGTACACAAATAGTACCGGTCAGGTTTACTAATGCACACAATTACGTGCGGTACAATCGTTCAGCACATAAGCAACTAATCTTATGTACGGAGCGACCAGTGGAATCGAAAATTGCGGCTGCGAATTCCTTCAGCCAGAGCTTGTATGGCCTATATGGGTGTTGCACCAACCCTTTCTTGGTGTTGTGCCTGTGGACTGTATAGCGGACTTCCTTGTCTGCTGTACCTGAACCTGCTGGTCTGCTATGACCTCCTGGTCTGTTACAGTATGACCTCCTGGTCTGCTACACTCTAATGCTCAAATTGTATGTTTTAACCAGGGATGCCTCCCTAGCCACCATGTACGTCACTTACACGCATGTACCTCACGAGAACTCGACTTTTCTTGTGGTTCAACCTCAAAAATTGTAAAAACAAACACTCACTCACCACATATACACTTTTGTTTCTATTTCTATTTCTGCGCAGAAATTTTCTTCAGACCAGATGTGTTACAAATTAGGAGAAGGAACTGTTAATTTAAATTTTGAATGTTAAAAATAGATTTGCGCGATTTATCGCCTTGCGTTATTTACCGCGTTGCGCTATTTATCGCGTTGGAAAAAAAAATTGACGCTTGTGATTTGAGTTACGTGGGCGTACCCGTACGCTCCGTTGCGTAATATACGCTGCGTGCGTCGGCCCTTGGGTTGCGTACACAAGTCTCAGTCTTTTGTTAGAGACACGTGTACGCAAAGCAAAGATCCACCGTAACACAATTTATACGTTTATCAATGTAGATGATCCTTTATCATCTACCACGCACCACACTGACTTCGCCTTGTCTCTCAGGCACAGCTGTGTGTTTGTCTATACTTTAACTATATTACCTTTACTCTTAAACTATGAAATAGCGGCAAATCTCTCTTAGCACGTTTATCAACTATAAAACTGGCAAACAGAAGAGTGATATACGAAAATACACAAATGAAAAAGAAATGCAGATATATATGTGCGTGCGTGTGTACGCAAGACAGAAAAAATAAACAGTTTTAAATGAGACTATCGTTTTGTTCTTACCTCCGGTTCCCGGATTCCTTCAGCACCCTTTACTAAGAGAAGCAGACGCTTATCCAAACAGCACTACGAGGAATATGATCTCCCGCCCTTTGCTGCTGGATAATGTCTGCTGAAATTACCTAGTGCAGATATGTGAAGGACAGGACGAGCCCGCAATTGATAAAGCTAAATATTTATCTTATATAATACCCTTTATGAGGTCTAAGAACACTGTACGCTATCTACGTATGAAGTACCGTAAGGGTACGCACGTTGCGTAACAATCGCTTAGCCGTAGTCGAGACGCTCAAGCGTCGCGTTCGCTCACGGCCAAGAGATCACTGGCAGGCACGCTATTGGCTGCTGACTAACGTAATGATTCGCTATAGCGTAGCGAACGCTCGGGACCACGAGGAGATCACCAGCGGCGCTGACACTCACAATGTTAAACTTTTATATCTAAACCATAAACAATGTAATATGCTGTAAAACCTTTGTGTAGAGATAGGGTGTAGATGCAACCTAGTGTAACCTTATTAACTTAAAAGCTGTTTGAGCGTCACCGACGCTCTGAGAATACTAGACACTATAAGAAATACACAGATACCTGGGCTTAGGGTCCAACGCCTAATATGTATATATTTTGAATGATAAACTTGCAAAAGAATTAATACAAATACAAATCATACACTACAATATAACATAGACTACCTAACCAGATAACTACACAGGAAATATAATACAATTACTATTTAAAGGAAAATAAGAGAGAAAGAGGAGAAGGGAGAGGGAGAGAGAGAAATTGGCCCACAATAAGAAGATCAATATAGTTGCGGAGAAACACTTACGCACAAGGGGAAACGATCGCATGCGCCTCGATATCCAGCTCCCGATTATCAGCAATGAGAACCGTTGAAGAGAGTGAGCTGGATATGGTCGGCCTGCCTATTTATGCCCCACGCACAATGCAATTCAATGGTCCCTACAATCTTATTGTTCATTGGACACAGGAATTCGGCTTCGCATTATAACAAAAGGTCATAGGTTGATTCATACAGGTGGGCTGTGACTGCTTCCAACTGTTCAGGTGGGTGGGACACTGAGTTTCCCGCCGCATGACTAAATAAGAACAAATAATAGTAAATGGACATAAACTTCTTATGTCCATAACTATTCGCACGAGCGATTAATCCGCTCCAAACCAACACCGGAATATTGCTATTTAAATACTCTTCCGATGGGTACCAAACACCACTGTATGACCCCTGTTAGACCCTTCGTACAATACAAAGAGGGATCCCTCTGTTCAGGAACATGCTATGTTAACTAAACTTTCAGAATCTATCAAAGGGACCATGATCTACAAAATACATTATATAGTGAAAATATGTAACGATTGAGTCGCACGCTACGATCACATAAACTCTACCGTAAATACGCATACCGTGCGCCTGCGGGTGCCCGCGACTGTGAGTATGCGCACGTACGGGAGAGCGCACGCATGCGCAGCACGGACCTGTGTGAGGTGCAAATATGGTAGTGTGCATAGAGATATTTTTCTGACTTTGACACATTGTACACAGCTGCTGGGGTGGGCCAAAGACCCACTATTGCATGTGCGTGGATCACAAAAGCCATTGCTAAATGGTCAGGTAACCTAATTGAGGGGTTAGATTGCTTGGTGGAAGCCATAAAAGAGATTGGTTTGCTTAACGCACACACCATCGCTATGGCAGTGTCAGCACGCAGGGGCTTGTGGCTACGCCAGTGGATTGCTGATGCGGACTCCAGAAAGGCGTGGAAGGCCTGCCATTCACAGGAGAGGCCTTGTTTGGAGACAAACTAGACAAATGGATCTCCACAGCTACTGCGGGTAAGTCTACGTATTTTCCTTCCGCAGTTCCCCCAGCCATGAAAGCTTATTCAGCTTCAAATTTACAGTCCTTTCAGATGGCCAAGTTTAAGGGAAGATCCAGAGGTGCTTCTACGTCGTCCAGAAGTGCAAGAGGTAAACCACGCAAACCAGCAACTGCAGGTGCTCAGGAACAGAGCTCAGGTTCTGCTACCTCAAAGCCTTCAGCATGACGGTGGACCGTGATGCCTGGAGGACTGTCAGGTGGGAGCCCGACTAAAATTCTTCAGTCACATCTGGTCAAATTCATGCCAGGATCCCTGGGTCATAGATCTTATTTCCCAGGGCTACAGACTGGAGTTCCAAACCTCCCACCTCACAGATTCTGCAAATCAGATTTCCAGCTTCACAAGAGGCAAGTATAACTTTACAGCAGGCCATCCAAAAACTGGTAAAGACTCAAGTCATTGTTCCAGTTCAACCTCATCTGCACAACAAGGGGTACTATTCCAACTTGTTTGTAGTACCGAAACCGGAGGGTTCGGTACGACCAATTCTGAACCTCAAGTCCTTGAACCCGTACTTAAGAGTGTTCAAGTTCAAGATGGCGTCTCTGAGAGAGGTGATCTCAGGTCTGGAGGAAGGGGAATTAGTTGTATCTCTGGATATCAAGGATGCGTACCTTCACATTTTTATCTGGCCGCCTCATCAGGCTTACCTACGGTTTGCACTGCAGGACTGTCACTACCAGTTCCAGGCCCTGCCATTTGGTCTCTCCACGGTACTGAGGGTATTCACCAAAGTGATGGCAGACATGATGTTTATTCTCCGCAAGCAGGAGTGAACATAATTCCGTACCTGGACGATCTTCTGATAAAGGCGCAGTCCAGGGAAAGGTTGCTGGACAGCATTGGCCTCTCAATCAAACTTTTCCAGGATCATGGGTGGATTCTGAACCTTCCGAAATCTCACCTAGAGCCAACAAGGAGGCTTCCATTTCTGGGAATGATACTGGACACGGAGTCGCAGAAAGTGTTCCTTCCGTTGGAAAAGGCATTGGTAATCCAGTCGATGGTTCGGGATGTCCTCAAGCCAACCCGGATATCGGTACATCTATGCATTCATTTTCTGGGGAAAATGGTGGCCTCTTACGAGGCGCTTCAATACGGAAGGTTTCACGCGAGACCCTTCCAGCTCATTCTGTTGGACAAATGGTCCGGATTGCATCTTCACATGCACCAGAGGATCCATCTGTCGCCAAAAGCCAGGATCTCCCTTCTGAGGTAGCCACAGATTTCTCACCTCGTCGAGGGTCGGAGGTTCGGAATTCAGGACTGGATCCTGTTAACCATGGATGCAAGCCTCAGAAGTTGGGGAGCAGTCACCCAGGGGGTGCAGTTTCAAGGAAGATGGTCAAGTCAGGAAGTCGTCCTTCCAATCAACATTCTGGAACTTAGGGCCATATACAACGCCCTTCTGCAGGCCTCTTATCTTCTTCACGTTCGGGCCATTCAGGTCCAGTCGGACAATGTGACAGCAGTGATGTACATAAACCAACAGGTCGGAACGAAAAGCAGAGCAGCAATATTAGAGGTGTCAAGAATTCTCCTCTGGGCAGAAAAAGACATGGATTTAACAAAGAATCCATTCGCACAGCCGATCGCAAGGAGATTGACAGGAAGAGGGCATTTGTGGGTGTTAACTAACCTTTTTCTAAGAGTGGTAGAAAAAACGCAGGTGTGTCCAAGCGTTTGCAGGGCGGGTGTCTGACATCAATTCCGGGCCCGGACAGGCTGAAGTGATCGCAGCGGCTGAGTAAGTTCAAACCTACTCAGAAACTGCACAAAACTTTTTTGCCCCGCTCGGCTGCAAAAGCGTTCGCACACTTGCAAAGTGAAAATATACTCTCCCATAGGTGGCGACTACCTGATCGCAGCGCTACAAAAAGTAGCTAGCGAGCGATCAACTCGGAATGACCCCAATGATCCAAGCCAGGAAGGGGGTAACGTCTAAACAATACCACCGTATTTGTAAGAAATAAGTCTCTTGATTTCAGAGCAGAAAATATTCTGCTGTGGAATTTCACCTGGGACGTCTCCTGCTTTTTCTGCAGGCAGGTGTGGATGTGGCCTACGTCTAGGCTCCATAAAAGTCCAGATTTCAGCCTTGTCCATTTTCTTTCAAAAACAATTGGCTTCTCTTCCTGAGGTCCAGACGTTTTGAAAGGTGTTCTGCGCAACCAACCTCCCTTTGTGCCTCCCACGGCACTTTGGGATCTCAATTTGGTGCTGTAGTTCCTCCAATCGGACTGGTTTGAACCGTTACAGGAGGTGGATGTAAAATATCTTACGTGGGAGACCGTCACACTGCTGGCCTTGGCTTCAGCAAGATGTGTGTCGGAGCTGGGGGATTTGTTTCACAAGAGCCCCTATTTAATTTTCCATGAGGACAGAGCTGATCTCAGAACTTGTCAGCAATTTCTTCCGAAAGTGGTGTCTGCGTTTCACATCAACCAACCTATTGTGGTTCCAGTTGTCACCGACACTTCCGCTACTTCAAAGTCTTTGGATGTTGTGAGGGCTTTGAAGGTATACGTAAAGAGGACAACTCGTCACAAATCCGACTCGCTGCTCGTTCTATATGATCCCAATAAAATTGGGTGTCCTGCTTCAAAGCAGACAATTGCGCGCTGGATCAGGTTCACTATCCAGCATGCTTATTCTACGCCAGGTTTGCCGGTTCCAAAATCTGTACAGGCCCACTCTACTAGCTTGGTGGGTTCTTCCTGGGTGGCTGCCCGGGGTGTCTCAGCTTTACAGCTCTGCCGAGCAGCTACTTGGTCAAGTTCGAACACGTTTGCTAAGTTTGATACTTTGACCACTGAGAACCTTCAATTTGGTCAATCAGTTTTGCAGGAAACTCAGCACTCTCCCACCTGGTTTGGGAGCTTTGCTACATCCTGTCAAAGTCGGAAAAATATCATGCTACACGTTTCCATATTCACCCCATACGCTTGCCCGCTGCACGTGCACATTCTCTTCCGTGCGTGCGGATACTCGCAGCTGCGTGACGGCGCCTCCTCGGCCATGCGCTCGAGCGCATGGTATGTGCATTTACGGTAGAGTTTGTGTGCGTCTAGCGGGCGACTCAATCGTTACATAGTAAAACCAAATAGTATGTTTTATAGGTAATGTTCCCCTTAATAATAACTGTAAGTCTGTTTATTGTAACTGGTCGCTGGACAGAGGAATTCCTCTTTGCATGATACGAAGGGTCAGACAGGGTTTGAGCAGTGGTGTTTGGTACCTAACTAAAGAACATTTTATTAGAAACAATCCGGTGCTGGTTAGGTAAAGATTAATCGCTCCTGCGTATAGTTATGTCTATTAGTAGTTTCTGGACATTTACTATATTTGCGGTTCATTATCCATGCGGCGGGAATCTTGAGATTCCCTCCCACCTGAGCAGTTTGATATAGTCACAGCCCACCTGTTCAAACCAACCTATGACCTTTTGTTATAATGCGGAGAGACATTCCTGTGTCCAATGAACAATAAGATTGTAGGGCCCTTTGTAGTACACTGAATGTTGTGTATATAAGGGTCACTGTCCCCAGACTGGCCAGTACTCTCTCTCTTCAACATTTATCTCTGATAATTGGAGGACTGGATCCGGTTGCGCTAGCGAGTGTTCCCCCGTATGGTATGTTTCTCTGTGGCCACTTTGTTACCTGTTTAATGTAAGCCATTCATTCTTCGTCTATGTATTTGTGTTTGCGATCGTTCGCTGTTGTGTATATATCTGTTTAGATATTCTGTTAGTTATTAATGTTAGCCTGTAGTGTATAAGCTGTTATTGTATCTTTTTTTCTTTTTACTTACATCATTTTAGTAAAGGTGTTGGAACCTTAGCAAGGAGTGTGTTTCACCATTTGTTATTAAGGGTTGCTGAGCATCTCAATCGCTCAAACAGCTAGCTTACAGACCAAGGTTAAACAGTATTATATCATTGCAGTATCTCAACACTAGGAATTACAGTATAAGCATACTCTGTGTAAGGTTTAAAAGGTTATTATCTGTGTGTACGCTCGCTGTGTGTATTCCGTACTCACAGCGCAGCGTGTGTACGTAACTTACGTACCACATGCGAGGTCTTTGTACGCAAATAGCGTACGAAGTGCGTAGCACGTGCACGAGGGACAGCGGCCATTACGGCTTCACGATATTAGTAAATAGCTTGTGTTCTAAGGTAAATCATCCGGCTTTATCAATTGGGGCCTCGTCCATCCTCCACATATCCGCACTAGCGAACACAGACTTTATCTACCAGCAAAGGGCGGGAAAGTAGTATCCCTTCGTATCCGTATTAGTGGTGAGGGATACAGTAGTGCTGGCTAGATAAGCGTCTTTCGCTACGCTGTAGGAGTGCTGGTGGAATCCGGAACCGAAAGGTAAGAACAGTACGCTATTATCTTTTATAACTGTTTATTTCTGTTTTGCGTACGCACACACGCACGCACGCACCTGCATTGTTGCATCTCACTCTCTTGTTGCCATTAGAATCGATTATTAGAGACGTGCTGAGGAAATCTGGTGCTATTTAGTTGAGATTATAAAGGATAATTTTTAAGGGAATAATTGTAAAGGACACGCACACAGCATAGCAAATACTGTGTGGTGTACGGTAAGCGATTACAGTTGAACATCATTTACATTTATAGAAGCGTGTAGTTGCGTTGCTGTGGGTATATCTGGACTTTGTGCATACGTGTCTCGGGCAACGTGCAAGATTACGTACGCAACACAAAGGCATACGCACGTGGCGTGTTTACGCAACGGAGTGTACGGATACGCCCACCGAAACTCAAATCACACGATAACATTGTTTTAGTGGGGCCGGTATAGTATAGCCACCTGATAATAGCACAGGTTTGTTCAGTTTCCAAAAAAGCTTAGTTAAAAGAGAACTTTTTTCTATTGCAAAACCCAGGGATTGGACTACTGCCTGTATGAAAGGAATTTCTGTACATAAAAATCAGTGTGCATATGAGTGAATAGGAGTGAGTGTGGAAATAAAGGTATTATTTTATGAACCCAGAAATCGGGATCCCGTCGGAGACCACATCAGGTGAGTGGACACTTGGTGGCGTGGGACTGGCTTGCCCGCGTTAACATTATACAAGGTAAAAGGAGCAAGTAGTATCCGCAGACAAAAGGACTGCGAAGGTTTAAGCACAGCCCGGGGGGTTTTGCGTAGTACCCATATAGTGAGCTCCGGCTGAAGGTTTCGCAGCCTAAACAACCGATTCCGTTGGTCGTACAGCGTATAAATATTAAGTTACTTATGCGCAGTGCGACTGGACCGCACGTAATTGTGTGCATTAGTTTGTTACCTTGATACCCATTAAAATTTACTGTGGGATCATAAACGCTATTTGTACATTCTAACGTGATTTGTGTAGGTTTTTGTTATTTTAAGGGAGTTTCGCTGTTCACTCAGGAAATCTCCAACAACCAATACTTACTGGGGAGGGTAGCATACTCCCACACGCCCCAGTAAATAGAGGTTACAAAAAGATCCCGCAAATTGGGTACGTCCAGTGGTGGGCACATTGCTGGAACTCGTATTGGCCAATTGGGGCGTAAAGTGAGTGAAGGCACTAGTTGAACTTTCACCGTCGCCTTACCGCGGGCAACTTGGTTTGTTTGTAAGAATTCGCTGAGACAGCAATATCTGCAAACAATGGGGGCCAGTTGTTCAAAGAAGGGACGTCCAACAAGGGTTCACGTTGGTATTTGTTGGCCCAAAGGGTCAGCACGGTATATAATGTGTGAAAAATACGGATCACACACACAGGTATTTTGCAAAGAATGGGAACGAATGACAGAGGATGATGGGGAGCAGTTTCCCCAGGTAGGCAGTTTGAACCCTGAGGTATTGCAGAATCTAAGAAAAAGGATAGGTCTAGTAAAATCTGCAAAGCAGAGGATTAGACATTATGATTGTTTACAGGTATGGCAACAGGAAAGTGAAATACAACAGGAATTAGCTCAGAAAGCAAATTCAAATCCTGGTAGGAGTCTGATAGCAACGGCACCACCACCGTATATAGTAGGGGAAAAAGTGGCTGCAGAGAATGACATGCGGGTGTACGATAAGGGTGCACTTAACCAATGTAGTAGTGATAAGAATAAAATGAAAGTTAATGCAAATGTTGATACTAACGCTAACCCATGCAAGTTGTATCCCATTTTAAACTTCCCCCAGGAATACGACCAGGAAGATGAGCCCACTACGATTTCAGCTCTCTCTCTAGCGGCCACCATGAACGATACTCCAGTGGGCACCGCCCAACCAGTAAGAGTGGTATCAAAGGCCCATAGTTCAGGGACAGGTGAGGTTGTATCTAGGGGTAAGTACGGCACTGTACAATATGCTGAAACTGTTGCACCACACACTGTAGAATCAACCCAGAGTGAAGTAATTAATCTTAATCCTCTTAGAGTGATAGCAGTCCCCAACGGGAAGACCGACACAAATGGGGTCACACCCATCAGGAATATTGCAATGCACTGTCCCTGGTCCCGAGCAGAATTAAGAACAATTTTGTCTGAATTTCCTGATCCCAGAAAAGATTTAGCCGCATGTCAGAGGTTCATTAAGGACCTGGGTAACTCCACTGAACCTAACAACAAAGATTGGCGGACACTACTGAGGGCATGTCTGCCCTCTAGTATTGACCCTGTGAAATTTATAGCTGACTGTAAATTAGACGAAGAGGTACCCCTTACGGATGAGTATAATCAAGATAATGTAACCAGAATCAATCTGCAGCTGGGAGTATACTTCCCAGCTGTGGTAAAATGGAACAAAATTTTCTCCATCAAACAAATGGAAGGAGAAACTGCCTCTGACTATTTCCACCGGGCACTGGAGGAAATGGCTAAATATACTGGGATCGTGGACATTGAGGCAAATATACACCATAGAGAGGTAGCGGTGTCCGTCTTGATGGACGGTTTAAAGGAGGTATTAAGGAATAGGGTACAAACCACTCAACCTAACTGGAGAGGTATGTCGGTGGCCGCCTTAAGAGAGACTGCTGTTGGGCACGACAGGAACATCACAAGACGCAGGGAGTCACAGGGTGATAAACTGATGGCAATAAGTATCCAAGCCCTTACAACAAGGCCGCCTCAGTCTAAATCTAAGATCCCCTGGTGGTAAGCCGCATATGGTAAAATGTTACAATTGTAACAGGGAAGGTAATTTTGCACGTAACTTCACCAGTAACCCACACAATGGATATAAAAACCCTAGACAACGACATGACATACAAGATTGGGATCAAGGACCGCAGAGACGGAGTTATGAGCCACACGCAGGGGAAACAAAAAGGTATCCCCCAAGAAGAGACTGGCAAGTCTATGATAGTTCCCATTTACCCCCTTCACAGGTAATAGCTGCCAGCGCAATACAGGGAGGTCACCACATACAATAGGGGTGTAATCTACAGCCAGTGAAATTAATTGCGAGCCTTGGAAGTGAACCCGAGGTCACAATTGATGTAGCTGGTAAATCTCTAAATTTCCTTGTAGATACGGGGGCGGCCAAGTCAGTGATAAATTCGACCGTGGGCATGAGAACCACTGGTAAAACAATTCAGCCATGGGAGTAACAGGAGTAGTACAGCACTACCCTTTAAGCAAACCTGCAGAGATTACGATAGGGCCTTTGCATACCAAGCATTATTTTCTGCTGGCTGCATCGGCTCCGACTAATCTCCTAGGGAGAGATTTACTGTGCAAGATGGGATGTGTCATATATTGTACTCCTGAAGGTGTGTTCTTGGACATACCCGAAAACCACGCTCAGGAAGCGCAGGATATGCTAGACTCCCCAACAAGATTAATGTCACACACTGTTGTTGTAAATAGGTGTCCGTCCAAGGTAGAAGAAATGACTTCCCAGATACCGGAGTCACTTTGGACCAAGGACGGACAAGACACTGGCAAACGTAGCCCCAGTAGTTGTGCAAGTAAAAGATGGTAGGATAGCTCCAAAAATCCCACAATACCCTCTGAAGCCAGAGGTGGAGTAAGGAGTTTACCCTGTAATAGAGCGCTTGCTACAACAGGGCATTCTTGTAAGGACGTCCAGCACTGCCAATAGTCCCATCTTCCCTGTTAAAAAGAGTGGGGGGAGGGGTTACAGATTAGTGCAGGATCTAAGGGGGATCAACAAAATAGTTGAGTCAATTCCCTGTAGTGCCAAATCCAGCTGTTATCCTTATGCAAATCCCTCCCACTGCCAAATTTTTCACTGTGATTGACCTCTGCTCCGCCTTCTTCTCGGTACCTCTGCACCCTGACAGTCAATACTTATTCGCATTTACATACAGAGGAGTTCAGTACACCTGGACTCGCTTACCACAAGGTTTCATTGACAGCCCAAGTATTTTCTCTCAGGCCTTGCATGATTGTTTACAGTCTTTCCAACTGAGAGTGGATCAATATTGATACAGTATGTGGATGATTTACTGCTGTGTTCAGATTCACTGGAAGCGTCCCTGAGAGATACGAAACAACTCCTGTTTCATCTTTCAGACACAGGACACAAGGTTTCCAAGGACAAGTTACAATTATGCCAGACCCGTGTGAGGTATTTGGGACACTGTTTAACACAAGGACTGAGACACCTCACCGCTGATAGAATTCAAGCAATTCGTGACATGACCCTGCCACAAACCCAGCAACAGATTAGAACGTTTTTAGGAATATGTGGGTATTGCCGTAACTGGATCCCAGGTTTTTCCATACTGGCCTTGCCTTTACAGGAGATGGTCTCATCAAGCAAACCTGATCGGATTTCGCACACAGACGAATCCGAGATGGCATTTGAGAGACTTAAACAGTGCCTAACGCATGCACCAGCATTAGGTATGCCAGACTATGGGAAAACCTTTGAGCTGTACGGAACAGAGAGTGCTGGGTGCGCGGCAGGTGTCTTAACCCAGAAACATGGTGATGCCAGCAGGCCGGTAGCCTACTATAGTGCTCAGCTAGATACGATAGCGCGATCCCTCCCTACATGCTTGTGAAGTGTTGCAGCAATAGCATTGCTAGTCACAAAGAGCGAAGATGTAGTGCTAGGACACAACCTCACAATTCATACGCCACATGCAGTGTCAGCCTTGCTGAATTCTGCCCAAACCAGACACGCCTCATCGGCATGGTTTACAAGGTGGGAATTGGCATTAATGGCCCCGGTAAACATTACAATAAAGAGATGCAGTACACTAAATCCTGCAACATATCTCCCAGGTGTGCCTGGACAGCCACAAAGGGTGGAGGATGAGAGTGATGGGGAAGGAGGATTTAGTAAGGACAGCGACCCACATGATTGTATGGAATACTTGACCCAAAATTTCACGGCAAGGCCTGACATCAGTGACAACCCACTGGAAGATGTAGATTTTACTTTCTACACTGACGGTAGTTGTCACAGACAGACGGACTCGGGAGACTTGTGTACTGGATACGCAGTCGTAGATGACCAAAGTACCATAGAAGCAGAACCGTTAGGCCCACCACACTCAGCACAAGTTGCTGAACTGGTTGCCCTAACCAGAGCATGCGAATTGGCTAAGGGCAAGTCAGCCAATATTTACACAGATTCTAGGTACGCCTTCGGAGTAGTCCATGATTTCGGGGCCCTATGGCGCCTCAGAAATTTCATGACGGCAGCTGGCACACCCGTAGCGCATGCAGCCCACATCAAAAGACTTCTAACAGCAATACAGGAACCCGACAGAGTGGCTGTTATCAAGTGTAAAGCTCACACATATAGCCAAGACCCGGTATCACTTGGTAAAAGCCGAGCAGACGAAGCTGCTAAATCAGCAGCCGGTAACCCCATACAAACAGACAGTACACAACTAATGGTATTTAATACTGTAAACACACAGAAATTATGTGAAATGCAAAACTTGTGTTCCCCACAGGAAAAGGCAGTTTGGAGGTCAAAAGGATATGGCCAGGAGTCCTCAGGACTCTGGACAGATGGACAGGGTAAGCCAGTGGCACCCAGAGCATACCT
This sequence comes from Pseudophryne corroboree, assembly GCF_028390025.1. Taxonomy (NCBI): domain Eukaryota; kingdom Metazoa; phylum Chordata; class Amphibia; order Anura; family Myobatrachidae; genus Pseudophryne; species Pseudophryne corroboree. The sequence goes on from NC_086448.1 coordinate 816,226,374, forward strand.
TCCAAGTCTAGCGGAAGCGGCACATGGGCTGACTCATCTAGGCAAAGAAGGAATGTGTAAGTTGGTAAGAGCTTATTGGTGCGCCCCAGGATTTTCTTCCCATGCGGGTAAAAGAGCGATGACATGTCTCACCTGCTTGAGGAAGAATATCGGAAAGGCAATACCAACAGAGCCAGGGCCGGTGCTAGGGTGTTCGGCGGCCCCCTGCAAACTATAAATTTGCGCCCTCCCTCTCATACCGTAGTTAATAAAATGAGAGCGTGCGTCGGAGGCCGCAAAAAAGGATTATGGTTTCCCACGGGGTGTGACCACACAACAGTACCCCCAATTCAAATTATGTCACACAGTAGCACAATCTTATTCACATTTTACCGCACATAGAATGAGACGAAATTCACATTATAACACACAGAATGAGCCGAAATTCACATTATAGCACACGGTAGGACCCGAAATTCACATTATACCACACGGTATGAGCTGAAATTCACATTATAGCACACAGAATGAGCCAAAATTCCCAGTATACCACACGGTATGAGACGAAATTCAAATAATAGCACATAGAATGAGCCTAAATTCACATTATAGCACACAGAATGAGCCGAAATTCAAATGATGCCATATAGAGACAAAATTCAGGGAGAGTGACAGCAGGGACAGGGAAAGAGAGAGGGAAAGTGACAGCAGGGACATAGGGACAGGAAGAGGGAAAGTGACAGCAGGGACATAGGGAAAGGGAGCATGACTGAGAGAGGGATAGTAAGGGCATACAATAGGGACTAGGGAGAGAGAAAGGCAGCAGGGTAAGATTACCTATTTAGCAGCGGCTGTGCTGAGGATGCTGTGGTCTGCGGTGCGGTGTATTAGGAGGCTGTGGTCGGCATGGTACTGAAGTGCAGAGAAGGACTGAGGGCGGCGGTGTAGCAGAGGAGGAGGCAGAGGGCTGTGCAAGGAGGAAGCTGTGGTTGGCGGCACTGCGGCTCCTATGACCACAGCACCACTATTTCAAATCCGCCGTGGACCTGCAGCCAATCCGGAGGGGGCAGGATAAGATCAGTGGTGAGGAGCAGGAGGGGACAGGATGGGAGCAGGAGGGGCATATTAGCAAATGCAGGTGAAAGATGACTATTATTATCTATCATGTCATCATCCATCTGTGTACTAACAGGCCACAGCAAAACCAGACATGATTCAACTATTTAGCCCAATTGGCAAACTGAGCCGAGTTTAGACAAGTGGCTGTATCAGCCGATGTGTGACATTGTAAGGTACATCTATACAGATTCTTCCCTCACTCTGCTTATGTTTACCAGTAACTGGTAAATACTGCATGAGTAAGGGATTGTAAGCGCTTGCAGCTTGATACCAACTTGTGGTGGAGGTGTCCTGCACCCTGTTCTCTGCATTATAAGCAGACTTTATACAGTAGGGATTTATTGATTTATACGAAGTTTGTTGTTTATACCACCTGGATGCTGGATAGGCCGAAAATAGAGGCGTTCATTCATCATGCAGTGAGTTTAGACATCAACTTGTTTATAGGGCGGAATCGGAGTTGTATGATAATCCTGCTGCAACTGCAACCCCATACTCAGGTAAAGTGCTAAAATGCTAGTTTAAGTTTCCCCCACATGTACAAGCGTGAAATGGACTGTGTAATACGTGAAACACGTACTTTACTTATCTGAGCTCTGTGCAGATCCCTCAGCTGGCCCATGCACTCCCCCAGGCTGCAGAAGTGAAACTTATACACACACACAAACACATATACATACATACACACATACATATACACATACATACACACATATACATATATACAGACAGTACATACACACACTTTCTCTCACCTTTTTTATATCCACTTACAGACAGTATCACAGGCTGGTTGGAGGGAAGGGATCTGCCTCAGCTTGGGGATCCCGTTTAGCCCCGCCCCTTTTCGTTCGTGTAACCCCGCCCCTTTAGTCCGTGTAGCTCCGCCCACCTTCCATCCGCTCATCATGCCTCTGTAGGGAAGGAGGGAGGGCTTTAAACGGACGGCGCTGCTGCCTGTCAGTTTGCATTTGCAGGCGGCAGCAGCAGGGGGTCAGGCCAGGCTCAGGGCAGCGCAGCACAGGAATGCAGAGCAGGAAGGCGCCTCTCCAATCAGGCGCCTACCTGCTTTGCGTCCCTTTGCTGAGCGGGTAGCGCCGGGCCTGAACAGAGCCATCCCATATCCCTCCGACAGATGGCCCTTTTCAGGTAATACAAATTGATTTCATACAATTGCCACCTTGTAGAAATTTAAAGTATGTATTGGTCTGTATTGATGTGTTCTCAAATTGGGTTGAAGCATTTCCCGCGGCCACAAATACCGCTGTGTTTACTGCAAAGAAAATTGTGCAGGAATGTGTGTGTAGGTACGGTATCCCTAGAATAATTGAAAGCGATAGGGGTACCCATTTTACAGGTGAAGTCTTTCAAACAATGTGTAAGTTGATGGGAATTAATAGTAAGCTGCACACTCCGTACCGCCCCCACGCGAGTGCGAAGGTGGAAAGAGTAAACAGCACTATTAAAAATAAATTGAGCAAGGTAATGACTGAAACAGGACTGTTATGGCCTGAAGCTTTGCCAATCGTATTATACAGCATCAGAACCACTCCCAGGTCCCCTCTTAATCTGTCTCCTTTTGAAATTCTGTTTGGTCGACAACCTCATGTTATGATTAACCCCCAGGATGATTTGAAATGTAACAATGAAGTAACCGTAAAGTACTTGGTTAAGATGAGTAAGCAATTGAGGAATCAGAATGATAATCTAAAGTTGGTGATTCCTGATTTGCCAGACAGTAATTGTCATGACATTGAACCTGGGGATTATGTAATGATACGGAATTTTCTACGCTCAGGTTGCCTTGTTGACAGATGGGAAGGACCATATCAAGTCTTATTGACCAGCACAACTGCATTGAAGGTTGCCGAGAGGGAGACTTGGGTCCATTCGTCTCATTGTAAAAAGGTTGCTGACCCAGAGAGGTCTCGTGATAAAGAACAGACGGTAGAGGTTGTATCACTAGAGTGTCTGTTCAGGGAGGATTGAGACGACACCTGAGCACTGAGAATAATAAGACCAGAGGCGGTTGTCAAGCCAGATTTCTTTTTCCCATTTGTTATTTTCTCCAGTTCCCATCTCCCTCCTATTTCCCTTCCCCCTTCTTATTTTTCTCCTTTTACTCCTCTAAGATGGACTTGCCCCAAGAGACTGTGATCCGGATTTTCCTGTTGACCCTGTTGTTGACCAGAGCAGTCTGTTTCGGTGAGAGTACCATGGAGGTCGAGAAAGGATCTGGAATGGGTTCTGATGACCAGGATGGAGGCGTAAATTTCCAAGAACAACATAATCACCGAGTAAAGGCGAGTATCAGAAAACGATCTGGTAGCATTGACAATAGAAGGAATTGTGAAGGATTGTTAGCTGAGGAGAACTGCATCAGTAGGCATTGTGACAGCATAGTTGAGGATGGGTGCATCAAGAAATGTCAGTCCAGTTCTAATATCCACATGGACCAGCATCCATTGAGTGACTATCACTCCTTAGTGGGTAAAGTGTTAAACCAGACAGACTGTTGGGTATGCTGTCAAGTACCTCAAGGTCATAGCAAATCAGGACTAGTACCATTCCCTTTAACTGTAGGAGAGGTACTTGAGCTAAGTGGTGGGAGGCCGGTGGACAAGAGGTTTAATATCTCTAGTCCTCCTAGTTTGAAGCTCCACCAATATCATGTGGATAGGTCCTTAGTATGCTTTAACATTTCCAATCCCCGAAAGCCAGGAAATTGGGAAGTGTCATGGAGTAATCAAACCATGACCTTTTCATACAGAGCCGACAGAATGCCCATAGACACAGAACTTATACGCCAGGCAGTGCCACTGGGGTATAGCCGATTCCAGATTGCCTGAACCCTGCACAGCTCCGTTTTATCCAGCCGCCAGATCCACGGACCGCCGCACACTGCCGTGACGTGACACCTGCTACCCAGCGCTCCATCAAAAATACAGAGACTTCATCTCTTACACGTATCCGATAGACTGCTCGACTCCGTGGACACATCACGGGAGACTGCCCGGCCCTGTGGACACATCGTGGTGCACAATCTCAGCACGCGCTGGACTCCATACTTTACACTTTACTCTGCCTGCTACCAGTGACTGAACATTTTCCTCATCCCGGGTAATATCCGTATAATCATATTTTATCTCTCACTGGCATCAACTCCTATGTCCATTATATATATATTGCCTCATAATATTGATTTACATTAAGTTTATCACTATAATAGTCCTTTTTGATTCTAAAATAGACTTGTCAATTTTAGGCTTTTGATATATAGCGGCTTGTTATCTTATGATATATAACATTGTGGAGCTAATAGAGTATCAGAGCCCTGGTCAGTTATAAAATCTGACATATTCATTCTTATATCGCAGAATCTCTTTTCTTCCCTCCCCCCCTCTTTCTGTTTCCCAATATCTATTAGGAGAGACTGGTTATAGTAGCATTGTCTGTTCCAGATATTTTACCCATGTTTGCAGCTTTGATATTATTGTAACAAGAAAGCAACCAACTTTATTTTGTTGCCATTAATTAGCTACCTTGTTACATCTCTCCACATAGGATATCTCTTTGGGAGACACATGATATCAATTTGCCAGGATGTTTCTAATGATCTAAAATTACATCTTTGTTTCATGTACAATGAGCCTCCTTTGGCACTCAGTATCAATACCATTATAGATACTTTATGTATCCATAATTTAAAGGTATATCCAATTACAGTCACTGTTTTGGAATATTATTCATTGTACCGTGAGCTTATTGACCTATAATAATTTCATCACAAATTAGCTTTTGTGTCCCCTACTCTTTTGTTGTCTCTGGCTTTCCCTATTTTCAGGACTCTCACCATTGATTCAGGGGTATTTATCCCTGTCTAACATTGGCAGCAGATCCCCTATTTTCCTCTTCAATCTACATCTACCTTTCCCTTCCCCATTCGTGAACTCTCATCAGTGATTCCAGAGCTTTTGATATTGAATATTCCTTCTACTTTCATACCACACTGGCAACGCCCGAATCCTTCCGATCTTGGAAGCTAAGCAGTGTTGGGCTGGGTTAGTACTCAAGTGGGTGACTCTTGAGGAATACTCAGTTCAGTAGAAGCCTTTGGACGGATATGCTCAGCGTCTAACACTGACAGCAGATTCATCTTGCTCATTCAGCCTTCTCTATTGTCACTTATTCCTTTCTCAAGTCTTTCTCATAAGAGATACATTATCTACCTTAATTAGGCAGTAATTGACATATATACCTATGTAGGACATATAGCGTGCTTTTCAGGCTTATAGTTGAATATATAGCATTTTCAAGCCTACAATTGATAATAATCGGCATTTTTAAACCCAGGCAGCCTAGAACTATCATTCAGTATTCATACTGTTAACATCTGTTCTATGTTCCCCCACCCTTCCCCCCATTCTTTCTTTCTTTCGATTGACAAAATATCCTACTACTATTTTATTGTTGTTGCAAATAAAAACTATATCTTTTAAACATTCTCGTTTCTTTTGAGACGGCCATACATACATATACAAGAGTGCGCCCACAAAAGAGTCTTCCTTTCTCTCCTTATTTGTGGTATGCTTTGTTGCTGACTCAGGGTGCACCACCAATCTTAAGATTACTAGAAAACATTGGTTTTCTTTTTTCATTTATCACATCTTGGTTAAGATACTATCTATATTATATATGCTAAATACTCTCCAGTGCGGTATAACCCCAATACATGAATGTATAGTCACAGCCCACCTGTTCAAACCAACCTATGACCTTTTGTTATAATGCGGAGAGACATTCCTGTGTCCAATGAACAATAAGATTGTAGGGCCCTTTGGAGTACACTGAATGTTGTGTATATAAGGGTCACTGTCCCCAGACCGGCCAGTACTCTCTCTCTTCAACATTTATCTCTGATAATTGGAGGACTGGATCTGGTTGCGCTAGCGAGTGTTCCCCCGTATGGTATGTTTCTCTGTGGCCACTTTGTTACCCGTTTAATGTAAGCCATTCATTCTTAGTCTATGTATTTGTGTTTGCGATCGTTCGCTGTTGTGTATATTTCTGTTTAGATATTCTGTTAGTTATTAATGTTAGCCTGTAGTGTATAAGCTGTTATTGTATCTTTTTTTCCTTTTACTTACTTACATCATTTTAGTAAAGGTGTTGGAACCTTAGCAAGGAGTGTGTTTCACCATTTGTTATTAAGGGTTGCTGAGCATCTCAATCGCTCAAACAGCTAGCTTACAGACCAAGGTTAAACAGTATTATATCATTGCAGTATCTCAACACTAGGAATTACAGTATAAGCATACTCTGTGTAAGGTTTAAAAGGTTATTATTTGTGTGTACGCTCGCTGTGTGTATTCCGTACTCACAGCGCAGCGTGTGTACGTAACTTGCGTACCACGTGCGAGGTCTTTGTATGCAAATAGCGTACGAAGTGCGTAGCACGTGCACGAGGGACAGCGGCCATTACGGCTTCACGATATTAGTAAATAGCTTGTGTTCTAAGGTAAATCATCCGGATTTATCAATTGGGGCCTCGTCCGTCCTACACATATCCGCACTAGCGAACACAGACTTTATCTACCAGCAAAGGGCGGGAAAGTAGTATCCCTTCGTATCCGTATTAGTGGTGAGGGATACAGTAGTGCTGGCTAGATAAGCGTCTGTTTCGCTACGCTGTAGGAGTGCTGGTGGAATCCGGAACCGGAAGGTAAGAACAGTACGCTATTATCTTTTATAACTTTATTTCTGTTTTGCGTACGCACACACGCACGCACACACCTGCATTGTTGCATCTCACTCTCTTGTTGCCATTAGAATCGATTATTAGAGACGTGCTGAGGAAATCTGGTGCTATTTAGTTGAGATTATAAAGGATAATTTTTAAGGGAATAATTGTAAAGGACACGCACACAGCATAGCAAATACTGTGTGGTGTACGGTAAGCGATTACAGTTGAACATCGTTTACATTTATAGAAGCGTGTTAGTTGCATTGCTGTGGGCATATCTGGACTTTGTGCATACGTGTCTCGGGCAACGTGCGAGATTACGTACGCAACACAAAGGCATACGCACGTGGCGTGTTTACGCAACGGAGCGTACGGATACGCCCACCGAAACTCAAATCACACGATAACATTGTTTTAGTGGGGCCGGTATAGTATAGCCACCTGATAATAGCACAGGTTTGTTCAGTTTCCAAAAAAGCTTAGTTAAAAGAGAACTTTTTTCTATTGCAAAACCCAGGGATTGGACTACTGCCTGTATGAAAGGAATTTCTGTACATAAAAATCAGTGTGCATATGAGTGAATAGGAGTGAGTGTGGAAATAAAGGTATTATTTTATGAACCCAGAAATCGGGATCCCGTCGGAGACCACATCAGGTGAGTGGACACTTGGTGGCGTGGGACTGGCTTGCCCGCGTTAACATTATACAAGGTAAAAGGAGCAAGTAGTATCCACAGACAAAAGGACTGCGAAGGTTTAAGCACAGCCCGGGGGGTTTTGCGTAGTACCCATATAGTGAGCTCCGGCTGAAGGTTTCGCAGCCTAAACAACCGATTCCGTTGGTCGTACAGCGTATAAATATTAAGTTACTTATGCGCAGTGCGACTGGACCGCACGTAATTGTGTGCATTAGTTTGTTACCTTGATACCCATTAAAATTTACTGTGGGATCATAAACGCTATTTGTACATTCTAACGTGATTTGTGTAGGTTTTTGTTATTTTAAGGGAGTTTCGCTGTTCACTCAGGAAATCTCCAACAACCAATACTTACTGGGGAGGGTAGCATACTCCCACATGCCCCAGTAAATAGAGGTTACAAAAAGATCCCGCAAATTGGGTACGTCCAGTGGTGGGCACATTGCTGGAACTCGTATTGGCCAATTGGGGCGTAAAGTGAGTGAAGGCACTAGTTGAACTTTCACCGTCGCCTTACCGTGGGCAACTTGGTTTGTTTGTAAGAATTCGCTGAGACAGCAATATCTGCAAATGATGGGGGCCAGTTGTTCAAAGAAGGGACGTCCAACAAGGGTTCACGTTGGTATTTGTTGGCCCAAAGGGTCAGCACGGTATATAATGTGTGAAAAATACGGATCACACACACAGGTATTTTGCAAAGAATGGGAACGAATGACAGAGGATGATGGGGAGCAGTTTCCCCAGGTAGGCAGTTTGAACCCTGAGGTATTGCAGAATCTAAGAAAAAGGATAGGTCTAGTAAAATCTGCAAAGCAGAGGATTAGACATTTTGATTGTTTACAGGTATGGCAACAGGAAAGTGAAATACAACAGGAATTAGCTCAGAAAGCAAATTCAAATCCTGGTAGGAGTCTGATAGCAACGGCACCACCACCGTATATAGTAGGGGAAAAAGTGGCTGCAGAGAATGACATGCGGGTGTACGATAAGGGTGCACTTAACCAATGTAGTAGAGATAAGAATAAAATGAAAGTTAATGCAAATGTTGATACTAACGCTAACCCATGCAAGTTGTATCCCATTTTAAACTTCCCCCAGGAATACGACCAGGAAGATGAGCCCACTACGATTTCAGCTCTCTCTCTAGCGGCCACCATAAACGATACTCCAGTGGGCACCGCCCAACCAGTAAGAGTGGTATCAAAGGCCCATAGTTCAGGGACAGGTGAGGTTGTATCTAGAGGTAAGTACGGCACTGTACAATATGCTGAAACTGTTGCACCACACACTGTAGAATCAACCCAGAGTGAAGTAATTAATCTTAATCCTGTTAGAGTGATAGCGGTCCCCAATGGGAAGACCGACACAAATGGGGTCACACCCATCAGGAATATTGCAATGCACTGTCCCTGGTCCCGAGCAGAATTAAGAACAATTTTGTCTGAATTTCCTGATCCCAGAAAAGATTTAGCCGCATGTCAGAGGTTCATTAAGGACCTGGGTAACTCCACTGAACCTAACAACAAAGATTGGCGGACACTACTGAGGGCATGTCTGCCCTCTAGTATTGACCCTGTGAAATTTATAGCTGACTGTAAATTAGACGAAGAGGTACCCCTTACGGATGAGTATAATCAAGATAATGTAACCAGAATCAATCTGCAGCTGGGAGTATACTTCCCAGCTGTGGTAAAATGGAACAAAATTTTCTCCATCAAACAAATGGAAGGAGAAACTGCCTCTGACTATTTCCACCGGGCACTGGAGGAAATGGCTAAATATACTGGGATCGTGGACATTGAGGCAAATATACACCATAGAGAGGTAGCGGTGTCCGTCTTGATGGACGGTTTAAAGGAGGTATTAAGGAATAGGGTACAAACCACTCAACCTAACTGGAGAGGTATGTCGGTGGCTGCCTTAAGAGAGACTGCTGTTGGGCACGACAGGAACATCACAAGACGCAGGGAGTCACAGGGTGATAAACTGATGGCGATAAGTATCCAAGCCCTTACAACAAGGCCGCCTCAGTCTAAATCTCAGACCCCTGGTGGTAAGCCGCATATGGTAAAATGTTACAATTGTAACAGGGAAGGACATTTTGCACGTAACTGCACCAGTAACCCACACAATGCATATAAAAACCCTAGACAACGACATGACATACGAGATTGGGATCAAGGACCGCAGAGACAAAGTTATGAGCCACACGCAGGGGAAACAAAAAGGTATCCCCCAAGAAGAGACTGGCAAGTCTCTGATAGTTCCCATTTACCCCCTTCACAGGTAATAGCTGCCAGCGCAATACAGGGAGGTCACCACATACAATAGGGGTGGGGCCACACCTGTAATCTGCAGCCAGTGAAATTAATTGCGAGCCTTGGAAGTGAACCCGAGGTCACAATTGATGTAGCTGGTAAATCTCTAAATTTCCTTGTAGATACGGGGGCGGCCAAGTCAGTGATAAATTCGACCGTGGGCATGAGAACCACTGGTAAAACAATTCCAGCCATGGTAGTAACAGGAGTAGTACAGCACTACCCTTTAAGCAAACCTGCAGAGATTACGATAGGGCCTTTGCATACCAAGCATTCTTTTCTGCTGGCTGCATCGGCTCCGACTAATCTCCTAGGGAGAGATTTACTGTGCAAAATGGGATGTGTCATATATTGTACTCCTGAAGGTGTGTACTTGGACATACCCGAAAACCACGCTCAGGAAGCGCAGGATATGCTAGACTCCCCAACAAGATTAATGTCACACACTGTTGTTGTAAATAGGTGTCCGTCCAAGGTAGAAGAAATGACTTCCCAGATACCGGAGTCACTTTGGACCAAGGATGGACAAGACACTGGATTAATGGCAAACGTAGCCCCAGTAGTTGTGCAAGTAAAAGATGGTAGGATAGATCCAAAAATCCCACAATACCCTCTGAAGCCAGAGGTGGAGTTAGGAGTTTACCCTGTAATAAAGCGCTTGCTACAACAGGGCATTCTGGTAAGGATGTCCAGCACTGCCAATAGTCCCATCTTCCCTGTTAAAAAGAGTGGGGGGAGGGGTTACAGATTAGTGCAGGATCTAAGGGGGGATCAACAAAATAGTTGAGAGTCAATTCCCTGTAGTGCCAAATCCAGCTGTTATCCTTATGCAAATCCCTCCCACTGCCAAATTTTTCACTGTGATTGACCTCTGCTCCGCTTTCTTCTCGGTACCTCTGCACCCTGACAGTCAATACTTATTCGCATTCACATACAGAGGAGTTCAGTACACCTGGACTCGCTTACCACAAGGTTTCATTGACAGCCCAAGTATTTTCTCTCAGGCCTTGCATGATTGTTTACAGTCTTTCCAACCTGAGAGTGGATCAATATTGATACAGTATGTGGATGATTTACTGCTGTGTTCAGATTCACTGGAAGCGTCCCTGAGAGATACGAAACAAATCCTGTTTCATCTTTCAGACACAGGACACAAGGTTTCCAAGGACAAGTTACAATTATGCCAGACCCGTGTGAGGTATTTGGGACACTGTTTAACACAAGGACAGAGACACCTCACCGCTGATAGAATTCAAGCAATTCGTGACATGACCCTGCCACAAACCCAGCAACAGATTAGAACGTTTTTAGGAATGTGTGGGTATTGCCGTAACTGGATCCCAGGTTTTTCCATACTGGCCTTGCCTTTACAGGAGATGGTCTCATCAAGCAAACCTGATCGGATTTCGCACACAGACGAATCCGAGATGGCATTTGAGAGACTTAAACAGTGCCTAACGCAGGCACCAGCATTAGGTATGCCAGACTATGGGAAACCCTTTGAGCTGTACGGAACAGAGAGTGCTGGGTGCGCGGCAGGTGTCTTAACCCAGAAACATGGTGATGCCAGCAGGCCGGTAGCCTACTATAGCACTCAGCTAGATACGGTAGCGCGATCCCTCCCCACATGCTTGCGAAGTGTTGCAGCAATAGCATTGCTAGTCACAAAGAGCGAAGATGTAGTGCTAGGACACAACCTCACAATTCATACGCCACATGCAGTGTCAGCCTTGCTGAATTCTGCCCAAACCAGACACGTCTCATCGGCACGGTTTACAAGGTGGGAATTGGCATTAATGGCCCCGGTAAACATTACAATAAAGAGATGCAGTACACTAAATCCTGCAACATATCTCCCAGGTGTGCCTGGACAGCCACAAAGGGTGGAGGATGAGAGTGATGGGGAAGGAGGATTTAGTAAGGACAGCGACACACATGATTGTATGGAATACTTGATCCAAAATTTCACGGCAAGGCCTGACATCAGTGACAACCCACTGGAAGATGTAGATTTTACTTTCTACACTGACGGTAGTTGTCACAGACAGATGGACTCGGGAGACTTGTGTACTGGATACGCAGTCGTAGATGACCAAAGTACCATAGAAGCAGAACCGTTAGGCCCACCACACTCAGCACAAGTTGCTGAACTGGTTGCCCTAACCAGAGCATGCGAATTGGCTAAGGGCAAGTCAGCCAATATTTACACAGATTCTAGGTACGCCTTCGGAGTAGTCCATGATTTCGGGGCCCTATGGCGCCTCAGAAATTTCATGACGGCAGCTGGCACACCCGTAGCGCATGCAGCCCACATCAAAAGACTTCTAACAGCAATACAGGAACCCGACAGAGTGGCTGTTATCAAGTGTAAAGCTCACACATATAGCCAAGACCCGATATCACTTGGTAACAGCCGAGCAGACGAAGCTGCTAAATCAGCAGCCGGTAACCCCATACAAACAGACAGTACACAACTAATGGTATTTAATACTGTAAACACACAGAAATTATGTGAAATGCAAAACTTGTGTTCCCCACAGGAAAAGGCAGTTTGGAGGTCAAAAGGATATGGCCAGGAGTCCTCAGGACTCTGGACAGATGGACAGGGTAAGCCAGTGGCACCCAGAGCATACCTTCCAAGTCTAGCGGAAGCGGCACATGGGCTGACTCATCTAGGCAAAGAAGGAATGTGTAAGTTGGTAAGAGCTTATTGGTGCGCCCCAGGATTTTCTTCCCATGCGGGTAAAAGAGCGATGACATGTCTCACCTGCTTGAGGAAGAATATCGGAAAGGCAATACCAACAGAGCCATCCCATATCCCTCCGACAGATGGCCCTTTTCAGGTAATACAAATTGATTTCATACAATTACCACCTTGTAGAAATTTAAAGTACGTATTGGTCTGTATTGATGTGTTCTCAAATTGGGTTGAAGCATTTCCCGCGGCCACAAATACCGCTGTGTTTACTGCAAAGAAAATTGTGCAGGAATTTGTGTGTAGGTACGGTATCCCTAGAATAATTGAAAGCGATAGGGGTACCCATTTTACAGGTGAAGTCTTTCAAACAATGTGTAAGTTGATGGGAATTAATAGTAAGCTGCACACTCCGTACCGCCCCCAGGCGAGTGCGAAGGTGGAAAGAGTAAACAGCACTATTAAAAATAAATTGAGCAAGGTAATGACTGAAACAGGACTGTTATGGCCTGAAGCTTTGCCAATCGTATTATGCAGCATCAGAACCACTCCCAGGTCCCCTCTTAATCTGTCTCCTTTTGAAATTCTGTTTGGTCGACAACCCCATGTTATGATTAACCCCCAGGATGATTTGAAATGTAACAATGAAGTAACCGTAAAGTACTTGGTTAAGATGAGTAAGCAATTGAGGAATCAGAATGATAATCTAAAGTTGGTGATTCCTGATTTGCCAGACAGTAATTGTCATGACATTGAGCCTGGGGATTATGTAATGATACGGAATTTTCTACGCTCAGGTTGCCTTGTTGACAGATGGGAAGGACCATATCAAGTCTTATTGACCAGCACAACTGCATTGAAGGTTGCCGAGAGGGAGACTTGGGTCCATTCGTCTCATTGTAAAAAGGTTGCTGACCCAGAGAGGTCTCGTGATAAAGAACAGACGGTAGAGGTTGTATCACTAGAGTGTCTGTTCAGGGAGGATTGAGACGACACCTGAGCACTGAGAATAATAAGACCAGAGGCAGTTGTCGAGCCAGATTTCTTTTTCCCATTTGTTATTTTCTCCAGTTCCCATCTCCCTCCTATTTCCCTTCCCCCTTCTTATTTTTCTCCTTTTACTCCTCTAAGATGGACTTGCCCCAAGAGACTGTGATCCGGATTTTCCTGTTGACCCTGTTGTTGACCAGAGCAGTCTGTTTCGGTGAGAGTACCATGGAGGTCGAGAAAGGATCTGGAATGGTTTCTAATGACCAGGATGGAGGCGTAAATTTCCAAGAACAACATAATCACCGAGTAAAGGCGAGTATCAGAAAACGATCTGGTAGCATTGACAATAGAAGGAATTGTGAAGGATTGTTAGCTGAGGAGAACTGCATCTGTAGGCATTGTGACAGCATAGTTGAGGATGGGTGCATCAAGAAATGTCAGTCCAGTTCTAATATCCACATGGACCGGCATCCATTGAGTGACTATCACTCCTTAGTGGGTAAAGTGTTAAACCAGACAGACTGTTGGGTATGCTCTCAAGTACCTCAAGGTCATAGCAAATCAGGACTAGTACCATTCCCTTTAACTGTAGGAGAGGTACTTGAGCTAAGTGGTGGGAGGCCGGTGGACAAGAGGTTTAATATCTCTAGTCCTCCTAGTTTGAAGCTCCACCAATATCATGTGGATAGGTCCTTAGTATGCTTTAACATTTCCAATCCCCGAAAGCCAGGAAATTGGGAAGTGTCATGGAGTAATCAAACCATGACCTTTTCATACAGAGCCGACAGAATGCCCATAGACACAGAACTTATACGCCAGATAGCCGACCATGGAAGATTTTTCCAGTATAGGTACACTCTAGGAAGTAGGACCATGCGAGTTGGAGAAGTATCACCAGGATACTGTGCACATATCGTACAAACAGATACGTGTACTAAACAGATGGGAGAATTAGGGTTAGGAGATTTCACATGGAAAATTTGTAACATGGTTATGTCATACTCCGTCCCATATGTTCTCCCCGATGATGCATATTTCATATGCGGGAGGAAGGCGTATAAGTGGCTTGCCCCAAACTCAGAGGGATTGTGTTATATTGGAAAAGTACTGCCTGAAGTAATGACTGTATCCCATAACAAAATGAAAGATATTCACCGCAGTGCCCAAGCTCCTTATACTCACACTCATTACGAGCAAGTCGTTAAACGGCACCTGATAGAGAGGACAGAGCATCCAGCCTCTGATCTGATCCATGAATCCACCGGGATTCAATTCCTACTCGCGTTAGATATCACTCGTACCGCTTGCAAATTTATTAGACAATATCACCGAAATGTATGACGACACATTCAGGTATACTGGGAAAGAGTTACAAGCCTACAAAACAGAACTTTGTTCAGCATAGGATGATTCTCAATTACCTCACAGCTGTGACAGGTGGGTATTGTGTTACCCTAGCAACTCAATATTGAATAAAGTGCTGCACGTACATTACAAACAGCACAGAGGACCCAGCCGAGGTCATAGATCAAAAGATGGATGACATTTTACAATTAAAATGGGAGTTCCGAAGGAAACACATTCTCACACTCGCTGCTGTGGGTAATGAGCTGACCAGTTGGGTGTCATGGTTGAACCCACGAAATTGGTTCTCGGGCTTAGGAGAATGGGCCCAAGGTATTATTATGGATGTAGGGAAATTTCTTTTGTGTATTCTGGGAGTCGTCATATTGGTTGGCCTGATATTTAGATGCGTTCGGACTTTAACGAAGTGTAAAGGTAATACCAGAGTGATGAGTCTGAGGAGCGAGGACACTGTAATAACAACAACTAATTTGATTTATGACCCAACGATAGAGACAATGTTGTGATGAAAATGTGATTCCACGGTCCGTTTCTTTCACCCGTTTCTCCTTTGTTTTCCTCCAAGGTACAAAGACATCCGCTTGGAAGAAGAATTTGACAACCTCTTTTATACAGACCATTGATGAACTATGCTACAAGCCCCCAATTTCCCTAGTGACTTTAACTTTTACGATAGCCCAATACTTTAGAGACTGCAACTTTATGGACAATGGAAAAGCTCTTGCTCGCTATTTATAGCAAAAGCACCGAGAGACATCAGACAACATGTACATCAAGACAAGACATCAGACAAGACCTCAATCGGCGACTGTTTATTTAAACTCACATAGTTTATGACTGCATTTATAATAATTGCTTCTTATCTTCACCTCTACAACCTTTAGGTAATGACACACATAGTCGATAGGGAATATAGACACATATATCAGCACTCACATATCCCCCCATTCATGTATCAACTAAATGTGCTCCCCCATTTGTTGCAACCAAAAGCCGAAAAGAGCTCGGTAAAGTTTGACAGCCCATCCACAGACCCGTAATACGGGATAAGAAGGATTCAAATGTATACTTCGCAATACCTCGAAGCTTGATTTAAAACACGTACGGCACGATGATACATGACCCCTCAAACATGGATTCATACACACATGCTTCTACTATCTCACTAGGTCATACCTTTTTCCCACCTGCTCCTCTCCTCCCTTTTCCCAATCATAAAATGGTATTTACATGATGACATATATTTTTCTTTCTTTTTAATTGTTTTAGGAAGTGGCAGTTATTGATGACTGCCAAAGGGTGGACTGTCAAAGTCGAAAAAATATCATACTACACGTTGCCATATTCACCCCATACGCTTGCCCGCTGCACGTGCACATTCTCTCCCGTGCGTGCGGATACTCGCAGCTGCGTGATGGCGCCTCCTCGGCCATGCGCTCGAGCGCATGGTATGTGCATTTACGGTAGAGTTTGTGTGCGTCTAGCGGGCGACTCAATCGTTACATAGTAAAACCAAATAGTATGTTTTATAGGTAATGTTCCCCTTAATAATAACTGTAAGTCTGTTTATTGTAACTGGTCGCTGGACAGAGGAATTCCTCTTTGCATGATACGAAGGGTCAGACAGGGTTTGAGCAGTGGTGTTTGGTACCTAACTAAAGAACATTTTATTAGAAACAATCCGGTGCTGGTTAGGTAAAGATTAATCGCTCCTGCGTATAGTTATGTCTATTAGTAGTTTCTGGACATTTACTATATTTGCGGTTCATTATCCATGCGGCGGGAATCTTGAGATTCCCTCCCACCTGAGCAGTTTGATATAGTCACAGCCCACCTGTTCAAACCAACCTATGACCTTTTGTTATAATGCGGAGAGACATTCCTGTGTCCAATGAACAATAAGATTGTAGGGCCCTTTGTAGTACACTGAATGTTGTGTATATAAGGGTCACTGTCCCCAGACCGGCCAGTACTCTCTCTCTTCAACATTTATCTCTGATAATTGGAGGACTGGATCCGGTTGCGCTAGCGAGTGTTCCCCCGTATGGTATGTTTCTCTGTGGCCACTTTGTTACCCGTTTAATGTAAGCCATTCATTCTTAGTCTATGTATTTGTGTTTGCGATCGTTCGCTGTTGTGTATATTTCTGTTTAAATATTCTGTTAGTTATTAATGTTAGCCTGTAGTGTATAAGCTGTTATTGTATCTTTTTTTCCTTTTACTTACTTACATCATTTTAGTAAAGGTGTTGTGTCACAACTGAGGGCCTGAGCTGACGGGAGGCAGCCTCAGTTGTAGGGGCTGAGATGTACCGGAACCTGGGAGGTTGTATCAGACCCCTGGACATGTAAGTAACATAAATAATAACTGCCCGAAGGCGTGACCACGACAACTTGGATAAAAGTCAATGATGTTTATTATGACAACTCCGCAACACAGCAGCAGTAAAAGAAAACGTAAAAGTCAGCAAAGAATAAATACAGTTCCTGGGTACTACAGGATGGCAGGAGCCACAGGGCACTGGTAGTGTGAGATAGTTCTTATAATCTTCTAGATGGAAAGTCCTTACCAGGCCCAACTGTAGCAACGGAGATAACCCAGGATTGTACCAGCTGGTGTTCCAGGAAAAGCTGGGTTGCTGAAGATAAAACGGCTGCTGTGGATACTGGCTGGAACCAGACTGTTGTTAGCACGGAGTGGATACTGGCTGGAACCAGTTAAATAATAAATGAACTTGGGAGCGATGAAATATGAGCTGAAATGTAGAACTTGAGAGCGGAGAAATAATAATACCGGTGGAGAGTGGTAAAGTGTAGAAAGGACACCGGCCCTTTAAGAGAAGCTGTATTCTGCTGGTAGCTGGGCTGGAAGCAGGTGATGTTGTAGCTGGAAACAGATGAATCCACAATGGATTGGAGAGTCAGGCTACACCGCAGGTGGAATGCTGGTGCGGGTCTCTATGGTGGAAGTCTTGAGATAGGAGCTGGAACCTGGAAGACAATCACAGGAGAGAGACAAACAGGAACTAGGTTTGACAACCAAAGCACTGACGCCTTCCTTGCTCAGGCACAGTGTATTTATACCTGCAGCAAGGAAGGGATTGGCTAGGCAATTATGCAGATTAACAATACTGACAACAGTTTGGAGGAAATGATCAGCTGACAGAATCCAAGATGGCTGCGCCCATGCAGACACTTGGAGGGAAGTTTGGTTTGTAATCCATGTGGTAATGAAAACAGTAATGGCGGCGCCGGCCACTGGAGACAGGAGACGCCAGGCTGACAAGTGCACATCCAACCACGCGGACACAGCGGAGGCCGCGGCTGACGTAATCGCCACTCTGACACTCTGCATGCAGAAGCTCAGGGACGGCGGCGGAGGCCGCGGGAGACGCCATGCCAGATGTAATAAGGCGTTACTGTGACAGCGTCTCAGAGAGACAGGAGAGGATGCAGGAATGTGAACATTAGGATAACAGATGGGATCCGGTCCTGGAGCGCTGAGCCAGCCTTAGGAGGCATCTGATGGGTAAGAAATGGCGTCCAGATACCCGGATCGTGACAGCACCCCCCCCTTTAGGAGTGGCCCCAGGACACTTCTTTGGCTTTTGAGGAAACTTGGAATGGAATCTCCGGACCAAGGCAGGAGCATGGACATCAGAAGCATTGGTCCATGAACGTTCCTCAGGGCCGTAACCCTTCCAGTCAATAAGATACTGTAGTTGACCGTAACGGTGACGTGAGTCCAGGATCTTGGCCACTTCATACTCAACGCCTCGTTGAGTTTGGACTTTCGGAGTTGGAGGAAGTGAGGAATGAAACCGATTCAAGATCAGCGGTTTCAACAGGGAAACATGGAATGTCCTGGGTATTTTTAAGAAGGGAGGCAACTGAAGTCTGTAAGCAACAGGATTGATGACTTGTTCAATCTTGAAAGGACCGATATAGCGAGGTGCAAACTTCATACTGGGAACTCTTAACCTCAAATTCTTCGTGGATAACCATACCCGATCACCCACCTTGAGAGCAGGAACTGCTCGTCGCTTCTTATCCGCAAACTTCTTGTACCTGAACGATGCCTTGAGCAGAGCTGATCGTACGCTCTTCCAGATATTGGCAAACTGATGCAAGGTGATATCCACTGCGGGAACAGAAGTTGCTGGAAGCGGTTGGAACTCAGGGACTTTAGGGTGGAAT
The DNA here is from genome assembly GCF_028390025.1 of Pseudophryne corroboree. Lineage (NCBI taxonomy): Eukaryota > Metazoa > Chordata > Amphibia > Anura > Myobatrachidae > Pseudophryne > Pseudophryne corroboree. The sequence goes on from NC_086448.1 coordinate 816,245,476, forward strand.
CCAAAGTTAGTGAAGAATGGTGTTGAAGCAGATGAAGAATGATACTGGTTGTTATGACAGAACTCGGCCCAGGGAAGTAATTGAACCCAGTCATCTTGAGAGGAGGACACATAGATGCGGAGGAAGGCCTCCAAGTCCTGATTCACCCTCTCGGTTTGACCATTGGTCTGAGGATGGTAAGCCGTGGAAAACTTTAGCTTGACTTGAAGGACTTGACATAAACTTCGCCAGAATTTGGCTGTGAATTGAACTCCTCGATCTGAGATAATTTCTTCAGGAAGACCGTGGAGTCGGAAGATCTCTTGTATGAATACTTGAGCCAACTTGGAAGCTGACGGAAGACCGGTGAGAGGAATGAAGTGTGCCATCTTGGTGAACCGGTCAACTACCACCCAGATGGTATTGAACTTGTTGGACATGGGTAAATCTGTAATAAAATCCATCGACAAATGGGTCCAAGGTCGACGGGGAACAGATAGTGGAACCAGTTGCCCCGCAGGCGACTGGCGGGATACCTTATGTTGAGCACACTTTGGGCAAGATGCAATAAACTCCAAGACGTCCTTTTTCAGAGTTGGTCACCAATAGGACCTAGAGATAAACTCCAGGGTTTTTTGGATACCTGTATGTCCGGCAAAACGGGAAGCATGGGCCCAATGCATGAGCTTCTTCCTTAGCATCGGTTTCACAAAACCCTGATGGGGGCGTAGAGTCCATCCCTACCGTGGAGAATGCCAACGGATTTATAATAGGATGCTTATCTGAAGACTCTGACTCATTTTCTTGCTCCCATGAGCGGGAAAGGGCATCGGCCTTGCGATTCTGAGAGCCCGGACAGAACTGGAGTTTAAAGTCGAACCTGGAAAAGAAAAGTGCCCATCTGGCCTGACGAGGGTTGAGACATTGTGCGCCTTTCAGATATAAAAGGTTCTTGTGGTCTGTAAGTATGGTGATTGAATGAGAAGCTCCCTCCAACAGATACCTCCACTCTTCTAGAGCGAGCTTGATGGCTAGCAACTCCTGGTCGCCAATGGCATAGTTGCGCTCAGCTGGGGAGAACTTCCGGGAGAAGAAACTGCAAGGGTGTAAATGGCCATCTTTAGCCCTCTGAGATAACACCGCTCCTACTCCAACGGAGGAGGCATCCACCTCTAAGATGAAAGGAGAGTCGATGTCAGGCTGTTTCAGAACAGGCGCAGAGATGAACCTTTGTTTTATAAGATGAAATGCTTGCATGGCTTCTTCAGACCACTTGGACGGGTTAGCACCCTTCTTAGTGAAAGCAGTAATAGGCACCACAATGGTGGAAAAGTCTCGTATAAACTTTCGGTAATAGTTGGCGAACCCCAAGAACCTCTGGACCCCTTTGAGGGTTAAGGGTATCGGCCAATTTTGGATTGCTTGTAGTTTCTCAGGATCCATCTCTAGTCCGGAACCGGACACAATGTACCCTAGAAACGGAATGGACTTGACTTCAAAGACGCATTTCTCTAATTTGCAATAGAGATGATTGACACGGAGACGGGACAGAACCTCTTTAACCCAAAAACGATGTTCCTCTAAATCGTTGGCAAAAATGAGGATATCGTCTAGATAGACCACGACATGACGGTATAGAATGTCTCTGAAGATCTCATTGACAAAATGCTGGAAGACAGCTGGAGCATTACTCAATCCGAAGGGCATGATGAGGTACTCATAATGTCCGTCACGGGTGTTAAAGGCGGTCTTCCACTCGTCACCCTCACGGATCCGGATGAGATTGTATGCACCTCTCAAGTCCAGCTTTGTAAAGATGGTAGCTCCGCTAACTCTGTCAAAGAGCTCAGTAATCAGGGGTAAAGGATAACGGTTCTTGATGGTAATGTCGTTCAAACCTCTGTAGTCGATGCACGGCCGCAGGCCACCATCTTTCTTTTTTACAAAAAAGAAGCCTGCGCCGGCTGGGGAAGAAGAAGGTCGAATGAACCCCTTTGCTAGGTTCTCTTTAATGTATTCCTCCATAGAATGCGTCTCAGGCATGTCACGATCCGGGTATCTGGACGCCATTTCTTACCCATCAGATGCCTCCTAAGGCTGGCTCAGCGCTCCAAGACCGGATCCCATCTGTTATCCTGATGTGTACATTCCTGTATCCTCTCCTGTCTCTCTGAGACGCTGTCACAGTAACGCCATATTACATCTGGCATGGCGTCTCCCGCGGCCTCCGCCGCCGTCCCTGAGCTTCTGCAAGCAGAGTGTCAGAGTGGCGATTACGTCAGCCGCGGCCTCCGCTGTGTCCGCGTGGTTGGATGTGCACTTGTCAGCCTGGCGTCTCCTGTCTCCAGTGGCCGGCGCCGCCATTACTGTTTTCATTACCACATGGATTACAAACCAAACTTCCCTCCAAGTGTCTGCATGGGCGCAGCCATCTTGGATTCTGTCAGCTGATCATTTCCTCCAATCTGTTGTCAGTATTGTTAATCTGCATAATTGCCTAGCCAATCCCTTCCTTGCTGCAGGTATAAATACACTGTGCCTGAGCAAGGAAGGCGTCAGTGCTTTGGTTGTCAAACCTAGTTCCTGTTTGTCTCTCTCCTGTGATTGTCTTCCAGGTTCCAGCTCCTGTCTCAAGACTTCCACCATAGAGACCCGCACCAGCATTCCACCTGCGGTGTAGCCTGACTCTCCAATCCATTGTGGATTCACCTGTTTCCAGCTACAACATTACCTGCTTCCAGCTCAGCTTTCAGCAGAGTACAGCTTCCCTTAAAGGGCCGGTGTCCTTTCTACACTTTACCACTCTCCACCGGTATTATTATTTCTCCGCTCTCAAGTTCTACATTTCAGTTCATATTTCATCGCTCCCAAGTTCATTTATTATTTAACTGGTTCCAGCCAGTATCCACTCCGTGCTAACAACAGTCTGGTTCCAGCCAGTATCCACAGCAGCTGTTTTACCTTCAGCAACCCAGCTTTTCCTGGAACACCAGCTGGCACAATCCTGGGTTATCTCCATTGCTACAGTCGGGCCTGGTAAGGACTTTCCATCTAGAAGATCATAAGAACTATCTCACACTACCAGTGCCCTGTGGCTCCTGCCATCCTGTAGTACCCAGGAACTGTATTTATTATTTGCTGACTTTTACGTTTTCTTTTACTGCTGCTGTGTTGCGGAGTTGTCATAATAAACATCATTGACTTTTATCCAAGTTGTCGTGGTCACGCCTTCGGGCAGTTATTATTCATGTTACTTACATGTCCAGGGGTCTGATACAACCTCCCAGGTTCCGGTACATCTCAGCCCCTACAACTGAGGCTGCCTCCCGCCAGCTCAGGCCCTCAGTTGTGACAAGGCAGAGACAACGGATAAGTTCGGCCTCGAGGTGGAACCTTCCCTGGAACGAGATCAATCGGGCAGTCCCATTCTCTATGAGGAGGAAGGATATCAGCAGAAGCTTTACTGAACACATCCGTGAAATCTTGATATGGAGGAGGTGGAACATCAGACGACCTGGGGGAGGAAGAACAGACAGGCAATACTTTAAACAAACATGTCTCAGCACAGGAGGAACCCCATGCCAGGATTTGCGTAGTCGTCCAATCAATTGTAGGATTGTGAAGACGGAGCCATGGAAGGCCCAGGACCACAGGATGTGTGGCTCTTGGAATCACTAAAAAAGAAATAAGTTCGGAATAAAGAACTCCCACTCTCAGACGAACTGGTAGAGTCCTTAAAGAAATAACTGCATCAAAAATTTTGCTGCCATCCACGGCAGTTAAAGAAATGGACGAAGGAAGTCTCTCGGTGGGTAGGGACCACCGTTTAACATAGGCTTCGGTAATAAAGTTCCCAGCTGCTCCGGAATCAAGGAGGGCAATGACGTTCCGATAACGTTGAGCAACTTGAAGCGAGACTGGCAGATTACAATCTTGAGGAGATGGAGAGGAGATCATTACTCCTAGCCGGCCCTCTCCTTGGCGAGCTAGGATTTGGAGTTTCCCGGACGTTTGGGACAGGCATTAATGGTGTGAGACGGAGCTGCACAATAGAGACAGAGAGACTCGGAGAGACGTCTTCGGCGCTCAGCAGGAGTTAAACGGGAACGGCCAAGTTGCATGGGCTCATCTTTAGATGGTGACAGTTGACGAGGAGGAGGAGCAGAAGATTTTGGAGCAGATGATCTTCCACGCTCAGTTGCTCTCTCTCTGAAACGTAAATCAACTTTCGTGCACAGTGAGATTAGCTCATCTAACTTAGAAGGTAAGTCTCTGGTAGCTAACTCATCTTTAATACGCTCAGATAAGCCATTGCAGAATGCAGCATACAGGGCCTCGTCGTTCCATGCCAGTTCGGATGCCAGGATCTGGAACTGTATCAGATATTGTCCTACAGTACGTGACCCCTGGCGTAAACGGAGAATCTCGGATGAAGCTGAGGTTACCCGGCCTGGCTCGTCGAAGATGCGCCTGAATGTTGACACGAAGGCAGTGTAGGAAGATAGCAGGGTGTCGGACCTCTCCCATAACGGTGATGCCCAATCAAGGGCTGAGCCACTGAGAAGAGAAATAATGTAGGCAATTTTTGTACGGTCACTGGGAAAATTGCCAGGTTGTAGCTCAAACTGAATCTCACACTGGTTGAGAAATCCCCTGCAGAATCTTGGAGATCCGTCAAATTTTGCTGGCGTTGGAAGATGAAGACGTGGAGCAGAAATGGGTAAGGTGGGTGGGGTTATAGCTGGAGTCACTGTGGTTGACGCACCAGACGCGCCTGATCCACGGAGAGTTGTCTGAATCCCATCCAGCCGAGTAGAGAAATCCTGGAGACAGCGGATGATGTGGCCCTGTGCAGCCTCCTGATGTTCTAGTCGGGCTGCCAGTTCTTGCATCGGCCTGGCCGCTTGATCCTGGTCTCCGGCTGGATTCATTAGGTCAGTGCTTACTGTCACAACTGAGGGCCTGAGCTGACGGGAGGCAGCCTCAGTTGTAGGGGCTGAGATGTACCGGAACCTGGGAGGTTGTATCAGACCCCTGGACATGTAAGTAACATAAATAATAACTGCCCGAAGGCGTGACCACGACAACTTGGATAAAAGTCAATGATGTTTATTATGACAACTCCGCAACACAGCAGCAGTAAAAGAAAACGTAAAAGTCAGCAAAGAATAAATACAGTTCCTGGGTACTACAGGATGGCAGGAGCCACAGGGCACTGGTAGTGTGAGATAGTTCTTATAATCTTCTAGATGGAAAGTCCTTACCAGGCCCAACTGTAGCAACGGAGATAACCCAGGATTGTACCAGCTGGTGTTCCAGGAAAAGCTGGGGTGCTGAAGATAAAACGGCTGCTGTGGATACTGGCTGGAACCAGACTGTTGTTAGCACGGAGTGGATACTGGCTGGAACCAGTTAAATAATAAATGAACTTGGGAGCGATGAAATATGAGCTGAAATGTAGAACTTGAGAACGGAGAAATAATAATACCGGTGGAGAGTGGTAAAGTGTAGAAAGGACACCGGCCCTTTAAGAGAAGCTGTACTCTGCTGGAAGCTGGGCTGGAAGCAGGTGATGTTGTAGCTGGAAACAGATGAATCCACAATGGATTGGAGAGTCAGGCTACACCGCAGGTGGAATGCTGGTGCGGGTCTCTATGGTGGAAGTCTTGAGACAGGAGCTGGAACCTGGAAGACAATCACAGGAGAGAGACAAACAGGAACTAGGTTTGACAACCAAAGCACTGACGCCTTCCTTGCTCAGGCACAGTGTATTTATACCTGCAGCAAGGAAGGGATTGGCTAGGCAATTATGCAGATTAACAATACTGACAACAGTTTGGAGGAAATGATCAGCTGACAGAATCCAAGATGGCTGCGCCCATGCAGACACTTGGAGGGAAGTTTGGTTTGTAATCCATGTGGTAATGAAAACAGTAATGGCGGCGCTGGCCACTGGAGACAGGAGACGCCAGGCTGACAAGTGCACATCCAACCACGCGGACACAGCGGAGGCCGCGGCTGACGTAATCGCCACTCTGACACTCTGCATGCTCAGGGACGGCGGCGGAGGCCGTGGGAGACGCCATGCCAGATGTAATAAGGCGTTACTGTGACAGCGTCTCAGAGAGACAGGAGAGGATGCAGGAATGTGAACATTAGGATAACAGATGGGATCCGGTCCTGGAGCGCTGAGCCAGCCTTAGGAGGCATCTGATGGGTAAGAAATGGCGTCCAGATACCCGGATCATGACATGTTGGAACCTTAGCAAGGAGTGTGTTTCACCATTTGTTATTAAGGGTTGCTGAGCATCTCAATCGCTCAAACAGCTAGCTTACAGACCAAGGTTAAACAGTATTATATCATTGCAGTATCTCAACACTAGGAATTACAGTATAAGCATACTCTGTGTAAGGTTTAAAAGGTTATTATCTGTGTGTACGCTCGCTGTGTGTATTCCGTACTCACAGCGCAGCGTGTGTACGTAACTTGCGTACCACGTGCGAGGTTTTTGTAGGCAAATAGCGTACGAAGTGCGTAGCACGTGCACGAGGGACAGCGGCCATTACGGCTTCACGATATTAGTAAATAGCTTGTGTTCTAAGGTAAATCATCCGGCTTTATCAATCCCCATGGTACTAAGTGGAACCCCAGTATCCTCTAGGACGCAAGAGAAAATAGAGTTTTAATTACCTACCAGTAAATCCTTTTCTCGTAGTCCGTAGAGAATACTGGGCGCCCGTCCGGGGCTTCGTTCTTCCTGCACTGTTACTTGGTTAAGTATTGTTGGTTCAGCTGTTGCTGTTCCTGTTTAAAGTTGGGTTTCCTCTTCTTGTGTGTGCTGGTTCGGAATCTCACCACTATCTTTATCTACCCTTCTTTCAAAGTATGTCAGTCTCCTCGGGCACAGTTTCCTAGACTGAGTCTGGTAGGAGGGGCATAGATGGAGGAGCCAGTCCACACTAACAAATTCTTAAAGTGCCCATGGCTCCTAGTGGACCCGTCTATACTCCACGGTACTAAATGGAACCCCAGTATCCTCTACGGACTACGAGAAAAGGATTTACCGGTAGGTAATTCAAATCCTATTTCTTTAATACTTCACCATGTTTTGGAAATATTATTAATACATACCAATAAAAGTTAAATATTTTAACATTATATTAAGGTTCCAGTGTGCACCCCAAAATATGTTTCCCTATCTTCTTTCATGATACACTTATGCTCTGGTGTATATACCTAGACTGGGCCAAGGATTAAAAAGTACTGTACATTATACTGTGAGAAACTAGTAATGAATTAAAAGGTTTTCAGTCCAGGACCATCTAATTTCGTCACAACATGTGTATATACTCACTCACCTATCTTAATACTGTCCCCAGTATGTCGGACATCTTGAAGTCAGCCATCTTGGATGCAACTTTTTTAACTGGGAAGGTAGTCATGTGACATTAAACAGATGCAGAATATGGTAAGTAAAACACAAATCCTGTACTGTGTTACAGCGGCAGCGGCCCCTACACCTGTATCCTGTATTATGGGGTAATTCAGACCTGATCGCTCGCTAGAGTTTTTTGCAGCGCTGCGATCAGGTCAGAGTTGCGCATACATATGCACCACAATACGCAGGCGCATTGCACAGGTACAAAGAGGATCGCTGCTCAGCGATGGGTTTGTGCGAAGAATCCATTCACACGGGCGATCGCAAGGAGATTGAAAGGAAGAAGCCGTTTGTGGGTGGTAACTGACCATTTTCTGGGAGTGGTTGGAAAAACGCAGGCGTGTCCAAGCATTTGCATTTGCAGGGAGGGTTCCTGACGTCAATTCCGGCCCTGGGCAGGATGAAGTGTTTGCAGTGGCTGAGTAAGTTTTGAGACTGCCAAGATCCGTTTGTACAGCTCTGCTATACATGTGTTCACAGACTTGCAAACCGAAAATACACTTCCCTATGAGTGGCGACTATCTGTTCGCAGCAGTGCAAAAAACCTCTAGCGAGTGATCAGGTCTGAATTAGGCCCTATGTTACAGCGGCCGCGTCCCCTGCACCCCGTATCCTGTACTATGTTACAGCGGCCGCGTCCATTGCACCCCGTATCCTGTACTATGTTACAGCAGCCATATTTCCCGTACCCTGTATGCTGTACTATGTTACAGTGGCCGAGTTCCCCGCACTCCGTATCCTGTACTATGTTACAGCAGCTGTATTTCCCGCACGCCGTATCCTGTACTGTGTTACAGCAGACGCATCCCCAGCACTCTGTATCCTGTACTATGTTACAGCGGCCGCATCCCCTGCACCCCGTATCCTGTACTATGTTACATCTGCCACGTCCCCTGCGCCCCGTATCCTGAACTGTGTTACAGTGGCCGCATCCCCTGCACCCCGTATCCTGTACTATGTTACAGCAGCCATGTTTCCCGTACCCTGTATGCTGTACTATGTTACAGTGGCCGAGTTCCCCGCACTCCGTATTCTGTACTATATTACAGAGGCCGCGTTCCCCGCACTCCCTGTACTATGTTACAGCAGCTGTGTTTCCCGCACCCCGTATCCTGTACTGTGTTACAGCAGACGCATCCCCAGCACCCTGTATCCTGTACTATGTTACAGCGGCCGCATCCCCTGCACCCCGTATCCTGTACTATGTTACATCTGCCACGTCCCCTGCGCCCCGTATCCTGAACTGTGTTACAGTGGCCGCATCCCCTGCACCCTGTACTATGTTACAGCAACCACTTCCCCAGCGCCCCGGATCCTGAACTATGTTACAGCGGCCGCGGCCCCAGCTCCCCGTATCCTGTATTGTGTTACAGCAGCTGCGTTCCCCGCACCCTGTATCCTGTACTATGTTACAGCAGCCGCATTCCCCGCACCCCGTATCCTGTACTATGTTACAGCAGCCGCATTCCCCGCACCCCGTATCCTGTACTATGTTACAGCAGCCATGTTCCCCGCACCCCGTATCCTGTACTATGTTACAGCAGCCGCATTCCCCGCACCCCGTATCCTGTACTATGTTACAGCAGCCATGTTCCCCGCACCCCGTATCCTGTACTATGTTACAGCAGCCGCATTCCCCGCACCCCGTATCCTGTACTATGTTACAGCAGCCGCATTCCCCGCACCCCGTATCCTGTACTGTGTTACAGCAGCCATGTTCCCCGCACCCCGTATCCTGTACTGTGTTACAGCAGCCATGTTCCCCGCACCCCGTATCCTGTACTGTGTTACAGCAGACGCATCCCCAGCACCCCGTATCCTGTACTATGTTACAGCAGCCATGTTCCCCGCACCCCATATCCTGTACTGTGTTACAGCAGACGCATCCCCAGCACCCCGTATCCTGTACTATGTTACAGCAGCCATGTTCCCCGCACCCCGTATCCTGTACTGTTACAGCAGCCGTGTTCCCCGCACCCCGTATCCTGTACTGTGAAACAGCAGCCGTGGCCCCCGCGCCCCGTATCCTGTACTATGTTACAGCAGCCGCATTCCCCGCACCCCGTATCCTGTACTGTGTTACAGCAGCCATGTTCCCCGCACCCCGTATCCTGTACTATGTTACAGCAGCCGCATTCCCCGCACCCCGTATCCTGTACTGTGAAACAGCAGCCGTGGCCCCCGCGCCCCGTATCCTGTACTATGTTACAGCAGCCGCATTCCCCGCACCCCGTATCCTGTACTGTGTTACAGCAGCCATGTTCCCCGCACCCCGTATCCTGTACTGTGTTACAGCAGCCGCATTCCCCGCACCCCGTATCCTGTACTGTGTTACAGCAGCCGCATTCCCCGCACCCCGTATCCTGTACTGTGTTACAGCAGCCATGTTCCCCGCACCCCGTATCCTGTACTATGTTACAGCAGACGCATCCCCAGCACCCCGTATCCTGTACTATGTTACAGCAGACGCATCCCCAGCACCCCGTATCCTGTACTATGTTACAGCAGCCATGTTCCCCGCACCCCGTATCCTGTACTATGTTACAGCAGACGCATCCCCAGCACCCCGTATCCTGTACTATGTTACAGCAGACGCATCCCCAGCACCCCGTATCCTGTACTATGTTACAGCAGCCATGTTCCCCGCACCCCGTATCCTGTACTATGTTACAGCAGCCGCATTCCCCGCACCCCGTATCCTGTACTGTGTTACAGCAGCCATGTTCCCCGCACCCCGTATCCTGTACTGTGTTACAGCAGCCGCATTCCCCGCACCCCGTATCCTGTACTGTGTTACAGCAGCCGCATTCCCCGCACCCCGTATCCTGTACTGTGTTACAGCAGCCATGTTCCCCGCACCCCGTATCCTGTACTATGTTACAGCAGACGCATCCCCAGCACCCCGTATCCTGTACTATGTTACAGCAGACGCATCCCCAGCACCCCGTATCCTGTACTATGTTACAGCAGCCATGTTCCCCGCACCCCGTATCCTGTACTATGTTACAGCAGACGCATCCCCAGCACCCCGTATCCTGTACTATGTTACAGCAGACGCATCCCCAGCACCCCGTATCCTGTACTATGTTACAGCAGCCATGTTCCCCGCACCCCGTATCCTGTACTATGTTACAGCAGACGCATCCCCAGCACCCCGTATCCTGTACTGTGTTACAGTAGCCGCGTTCCCCACACCCTGTACTGTTACAGCGTCTGCGACCCCGCGACCCGTATCCTGTACTATGTTAGTGTTTGCGTGCCCCGTATCCTGTACTGTGTTACAGCAGCCGCGTTCCCCGTATCCTGTACTGTGAAACAGCAGCCGCGTTCCCCGTATCCTGTACTGTGTTACAGCAGCCGCGTCCTTCACACCCCGTATCCTGTACTGTGTTACAGCAGCCGTGTCTCCAGCACCCCGTATCCTGTACTGTTACAGCTGCCGCGTTCCCCGCACCCCGTATTATGTTACATCTGCCACGTCCCCTGCACCCCGTATCCTGTACTGTATTACAGCAGCCGCATCCCATGTGCACTGTATCATGTACTATGTAACAGCGGCCGCGTCCCCTGCACCCCATAACCTGTACTGTTACAGCAGCCCTGTCCCATGCACCACGCACGTATCCTGTACTATGTTATAGCGGCAGCGGCCCCTGACCCTCGTATCATGTCCTCTGTTACAGCGGCCGCGTCCCCTGCACCCCATAACCTGTACTGTTACAGCAGCCCCGTCCCATGCACCACGCACGTATCCTGTACTATGTTATAGCGGCAGCGGCCCCTGACCCTCGTATCATGTCCTCTGTTACAGCGGCAGCAGCCCCTGCGCTCTGTATCCTGTATTGTTACAGCAGCCATATCCATACCTCCCAACATGACCCTCTCCAGGAGGGACACAATGCTCTGCTTCTGGACTTTTTTCTTAATATATGATTGTCTGCACCTGTGTTGAACAGGTTAATGGATAAGAAAGGAGTTTCACCACAGGTGATGTCTCTCATAAATTAAGAGGGAAGTCCAGGAGCAGTGCATTCTGTCCCTCCTGGAGAGGGTCATGTTGGGAGGTATGGATATCCACACTCCCCATATCCTGGACTGTTACAGCGGCCGGGTTCATGGCGCCCTGTATCCTGTACTGCATACCCTCCAACACTGCCCAGCTGAAAACCGGTACAAAATTGGAAAAGAGGCGTGGTCATGGGTAATGGGGACGTGGATAAGCGGCGCTCCCATAGGCTTCCATTGGAATGGAAGACACTGAAAACAGGTTCTGTGGCTGATTAAAACCAGGTGATATGGAGTCTTGAAATAAGCCAGTCACAGAACCTGTGTAATTAATATGTGTCCAGAATTAAAGGGATGAGGTGGTAACCCTAGCTGTGTCCCCTGCACCCCGTCTTCTGTACTGTTACAGCAGCCATGTCCCCCACACCCTGTATCCTGTACTGTGTTACAGCGGCTGCGTCCCCCGCACCCTGTACTGTGTTACAGCGGCTGCGTTCCCCGCACCCCGTACTGTGCTACAGCCGCCGTGTCCCCTACACCCCGTACTATGCTACAGCAGCCGTGTCCCCTGCACCCTGTATCCTGTACTGTGTTACAGCGGCTGCGTCCCCCGCACCCTGTATCCTGTACTGTGTTACAGCGGCTGCGTCCCCCGCACCCCGTATCCTGTACTATGTTACAGCGGCCGCGTTCCCCGCACCCCGTACTATGCTACAGCAGCCGTGTCCCCTGCACCCTGTACTGTGTTACAGCGGCTGCGTCCCCTGCACCCTGTGTCCTGTACTGTGTTACAGCGGCTGCGTCCCCCGCACCCCGTATCCTGTACTATGTTACAGCGGCCGCGTTCCCCGCACCCCGTACTATGCTACAGCAGCCGTGTCCCCTGCACCCTGTACTGTGTTACAGCGGCTGCGTCCCCTGCACCCTGTGTCCTGTACTGTGTTACAGTGGCTGCATCCCCCGCACCCCATATCCTGTACTGTTACAGAAGCCGTGTCCCCTGCACCCCGTATACTGTACTGTGCTACAGCAGCCGTGTCACCTGCATCCCGTATCCTGTACTATGCTACAGTGGCTGCGTCCCCTGCACCCTGTATCTTGTACTGTGTTACAGCAGCCGTGTTCCCTGCACCCTGTACTGTGCTACAGCAGCCTGGTCCCCTGCACCCCGTATCCTGTACTGTGCTACAGCAGCCTGGTCCCCTGCACCCTGTATTATGTTACAGCAGCCGTGTCCCCTGCACCCCGTATCCTGTACTGTGCTACAGCAGCCTGGTCCCCTGCACCCTGTATTATGTTACAGCAGCCGTGTCCCCTGCACCCCGTATCCTGTACTGTGCTACAGCAGCCGTGTCCCCTGCACCCCGTATCCTGTACTGTGTTACAGCAGCCGTGTCCCCTGCACCCTGTACTGTGCTACAGCAGCCTGGTCCCCTGCACCCCGTATCCTGTACTGTGCTACAGCAGCCTGGTCCCCTGCACCCTGTACCACAGCAGCCATGACCCCTGCACCCCGTATCCTGTACTGTGCTACAGCAGCCGTGTCCCCTGCACCCTGTATTATGTTACAGCAGCGATGTCCCCTGCACCCCGTATCCTGTACTGTGCTACAGCAGCCGTGTCCCCTGCACCCTGTATTATGTTACAGCAGCCGTGTCCCCTGCACCCCTTACCCTGTACTGTGCTACAGCAGCCGTGTCCCCTGCACCCTGTACTGTGCTACAGCAGCCGTGTCCCCTGCACCCCGTATCCTGTACTGTGCTACAGCAGCCGTGTCCCCTGCACCCCGTATCCTGTACTGTGCTACAGCAGCCGTGTCCCCTGCACCCTGTATTATGTTACAGCAGCCGTGTCCCCTGCACCCCGTACCCTGTACTGTGCTACAGCAGCCGTGTCCCCTGCACCCTGTACTACAGCAGCCGTGTCCCCTGCACCCTGTATTATGTTACAGCAGCCGTGTCCCCTGCACCCCGTATCCTGTACTGTGCTACAGCAGCCGTGTCCCCTGCACCCCGTATCCTGTACTGTGTTACAGCAGCCGTGTCCCCTGCACCCTGTACTGTGCTACAGCAGCCTGGTCCCCTGCACCCTGTACTACAGCAGCCGTGTCCCCTGCACCCCGTATCCTGTACTGTGCTACAGCAGCCTGGTCCCCTGCACTACAGCAGCCATGACCCCTGCACCCCGTATCCTGTACTGTGCTACAGCAGCCGTGTCCCCTGCACCCTGTATTATGTTACAGCAGCCATGTCCCCTGCACCCCGTACCCTGTACTGTGCTACAGCAGCCGTGTCCCCTGCACCCTGTATTATGTTACAGCAGCCGTGTCCCCTGCACCCCGTACCCTGTACTGTGCTACAGCAGCCGTGTCCCCTGCACCCTGTACTGTGCTACAGCAGCCGTGTCCCCTGCACCCCGTATCCTGTACTGTGCTACAGCAGCCGTGTCCCCTGCACCCCGTATCCTGTACTGTGCTACAGCAGCCGTGTCCCCTGCACCCTGTATTATGTTACAGCAGCCATGTCCCCTGCACCCTGTACTGTGCTACAGCAGCCGTGTCCCCTGCACCCTGTATTATGTTACAGCAGCCGTGTCCCCTGCACCCCGTACCCTGTACTGTGCTACAGCAGCCGTGTCCCCTGCACCCTGTACTGTGCTACAGCAGCCGTGTCCCCTGCACCCCGTATCCTGTACTGTGCTACAGCAGCCGTGTCCCCTGCACCCCGTATCCTGTACTGTGCAACAGCAGCCGTGTCCCCTGCACCCTGTATTATGTTACAGCAGCCGTGTCCCCTGCACCCCGTACTGTGCTACAGCAGCCGTGTCCCCTGCACCCTGTACTGTGCTACAGCAGCCGTGTCCCCTGCACCCTGTATTATGTTACCGCAGCAATGTCCCCTGCACCCCGTATCCTGTACTGTGCTACAGCAGCCGTGTACCCTGCACCCTGTATTATGTTACAGCAGCCGTGTTCCCTGCACCCCGTATCCTGTACTGTGCTACAGCAGCCGTGTCCCCTGCACCCTGTACTACAGCAGCCGTGTCTTCTGCACCCCGTATCCTGTACTGTGCTACAGCAGCCGTGTCCCCTGCACCCTGTATTATGTTACAGCAGCCATGTCCCCTGCACCCCGTATCCTGTACTGTGCTACAGCAGCCGTGTCCCCTGCACCCTGTATTATGTTACAGCAGCCGTGTCCCCTGCACCCCGTATCCTGTACTGTGCTACAGCAGCCGTGTCCCCTGCACCCTGTACTACAGCAGCCGTGTCTTCTGCACCCCGTATCCTGTACTGTGCTACAGCAGCCGTGTCCCCTGCACCCTGTATTATGTTACAGCAGCCGTGTTCCCTGCACCCCGTATCCTGTACTGTGCTACAGCAGCCGTGTCCCCTGCACCCTGTACTACAGCAGCCGTGTCTTCTGCACCCCGTATCCTGTACTGTGCTACAGCAGCCGTGTCCCCTGCACCCTGTATTATGTTACAGCAGCCATGTCCCCTGCACCCCGTATCCTGTACTGTGCTACAGCAGCCGTGTCCCCTGCACCCTGTATTGTTACAGCAGCCATGTCCCCTGCACCCCGTATCCTGTACTGTGCTGTGCTACAGCAGCCGTGTCCCCTGCACCCTGTATTATGTTACAGCAGCCATGTCCCCTGCACCCCGTATCCTGTACTGTGCTGTGCTACAGCAGCCTGCTAGGGAGGGAACAGCCCCCAGGACAGACACCTGCACAATACATGGCTGCAGCTGCTGAGGACACACACGTGTTAAACTTTAGGGGTAAATTTACTAAAGCTTCTAAAACAGAGAATTGGTGATGTTGCCCATAGCAACCAATCAGGTGCTGTCTATCATGTCTCTATTACCTGTTAGAAAATGATAGCCAGCATCTGATCGGTTGCTATGGGCAATATCTCTAATTCTCTGTTTTAGAAGCTTTAGTAACTTTGCTCCTAAAGTGAAACACGTGTGTGTCCTCAGCTGCAGCCATGTATTGTGCAGGTGTCTGTTCTGGGGGCTGTTCCCTCCCTAGCAGGCGGCTGCTGTAGCACAGGGTGCAGGGGACGTTACATACAGTCTCACTCCCACCAGTCACTAAAACACCCGGAACCTTCGTGCGGTGTCTACTGTACCCGAGGGGAAGACAATTCACGTACTTACCGATGACTAGAGCACGCCGGGAAATGTAGTCATTACCTTTAATGTGTTCCTGGCGGCTGTGCGCGGCGGTGAGGAGGAGCCGCGGTGACTGAGGCCGGATATATGCCGGGACAGCGCCCCTTAATGGCGACAAAAGCCGGGGTAGAGGCGGTCAGCTGCTGTGATCACCACTAGGGGCGGTTTGATGACGTAAAGCTGTAACAGCCCCTATCCGTCACCGCCTTCTATGTGGTTGCTAGGCAACAGGGGGACTTCCGGTTTCGGGCCAGCGCGTTGTCTACCGGTGAGTAGTGGCCTGTAGCTGCACAGTCTGTGTATATACTGTAATATACATCTATTTACCTCATTATATATCTGCACAGTCTGTGTATATACTGTAATATACATCTATCTCATTATATATCTACATAGTCTGTGTATATACCCTCATGTACATCTATTTATCGCATTATATATCTACATAGTCTGTGTATATACTGTAATATACATCTATCTCATTATATATCTGCATAGTCTGTGTATATACTGTAATATACATCTATTTATCTCACTATATATCTGCACAGTCTATGTATATACTGTAATATGCATCTATCTCATTAAATATCTACATAGTCTGTGTATATACCCTCATGTACATCTATTTATCGCATTATATTTCTCTGACGTCCTAGTGGATGCTGGGAACTCCGTAAGGACCATGGGGAATAGACGGGCTCCTCAGGAGACTGGGCACTCTAAGAAAGAATTAGGACTACTGATGTGCACTGGCTCCTCCCTCTATGCCCCTCCTCCAGACCTCAGTTAGAATCTGTGCCCGGCTCGAGCTGGTTGCAGACTAGGGGCTCTCCTGAGCTCTTAGTAAAGAAAGTATTTATTAGGTTTTTTATTTTCAGTGAGATCTGCGGGCAACAGACTCACTGCTACGAGGGACTTAGGGGAGAGAAGCGAACCTACCTGCTTGCAGCTAGCTTGGGCTTCTAGGCTACTGGACACCATTAGCTCCAGAGGGATCGAACACAGGCCCAGCCTCGGTCGTCCGGTCCTGGAGCCGCGCCGCCGTCCCCCTTGCAGAGCCAGAAGACGGAAGATTCCGAGGAGAAAATCGGCGGCTGAAGACTCCGGTCTTCATTAAGGTAGCGCACAGCACTGCAGCTGTGCGCCATTGCTCCCCATGCACACCACATACTCCGGTCACTGATGGGTGAAGGGCGCTGGGGGGGCGCCCTGGGCTGCAATTAGATTACCTTAAAAATGGCAAAAAACACATAATATAGTCTAATAAACTATATATGTGTAAAAATCCCCTGCCATAATAATATAAAGAGCGGGAGAAGCCCGCCGAAAAAGGGGGGGGCTATCTCCCTCAGCACACTGGCGCCATTTCCTCTTCACAGCTCCGCTGGAAGGACGCTCCCCAGGCTCTCCCCTGCAGTTTCCAGGCTCAATAGGGTAAAAAAGAGAGGGGGGGGGACTAAATTTAGGCGCAATACTGTGTATTATATCTGCTATAGGGAAAATCACTTTGTGTAGTGTAAATCCCTGTGTTATATAGCGCTGTGGTGTGTGCTGGCATACTCTCTCTCTGTCTCCCCAAAGGACTTGGTGGGGTCCTGTCCTCAGTCAGAGCATTCCCTGTGTGTGTGCGGTGTGTCGGTACGGCTGTGTCGACATGTTTGATGAGGAGGCTTATGTGGAGGCGGAGCAGGTGCCCTGCGGGGTCGACACCAGAGTGGATGGATATGTGGAAGGTATTAACCGACAGTGTCAACTCCTTACATAAAAGGTTTGATGACATAACAGCTGTGGGACAGCCGGCTTCTCAGCCAGTGCCTGCCCAGGCGTCTCAAAGGCCATCAGGGGCTCAAAAACGCCCGCTACCTCAGATGGCAGACACAGATGTCGACACGGAGTCTGACTCCAGTGTCGACGACGACGAGACTAATGTACATTCCACTAAGGCTATCCGTTGTATGATTACGGCAATGAAAAATGTGTTGCACATTTCTGACATTAACCCAGGTACCACTAAAAAGGGTATTATGTTTGGGGAGAAAAAGCAACCAGTGGTTTTTTCCCCCTTCAGATGAGTTAAATGAAGTGTGTGAAGAAGCGTGGGCATCCCCTGATAAAAAATTAGTGATTTCTAAAAAGTTACTAATGGCGTACCCTTTCCCGCCAGAGGACAGGGTACGTTGGGAGACATCCCCGAGGGTGGATAAAGCACTCACACGCTTGTCAAAAAAGGTGGCACTACCGTCTCAGGATACGGCCGCCTTAAAGGAGCCTGCGGATAGAAAGCAGGAGGCTATCCTGAAGTCTGTGTATACACACTCAGGTACTATACTGAGACCTGCTATTGCTTCAGCATGGATGTGCAGTGCTGCAGCAGCGTGGTCTGATTCCCTGTCTGATAATATTGATTCCCTTGACAGGGACACTATATTGCTAACCATAGAGCATATTAAAGATGTAGTCTTATACATGAGAGATGCACAGAGGGATATTTGCCGGCTGGCATCTAGAATAAATGCAATGTCCATTTCTGCCAGGAGAGTATTATGGACTCTGCAGTGGACAGGTGATGCGGATTCTAAAAGGCACATGGAGGTTTTGCCTTACAAGGGTGAGTAATTGTTTGGGGATGGTCTCTCGGACCTCGTTTCCACAGCGACAGCTGGGAAGTCGACATTTTTACCCCAGGTTCCCTCACAGCCAAAGAAAGCAGTCCTTTCGGCCCCAGAAAGGCAAGCGGGTTAAAGGCGCGTCCTTTCTGCCCAGAGGCAGGGGTAGAGGGAAAAAGCTGCACCATACAGCCAGTTCCCAAGAACAGAAGTCCTCCCCTGCTTCCACTAAATCCACCGCATGACGCTGGGGCTCCACTGGTGGAGCCAGGTGCGGTGGGGGCCCGTCTCCGGAACTTCAGCGACCGGTGGGTTCGCTCACAGGTGGATCACTGGGTTCTACAAGTGGTATCTCAGGGATACAAGCTGGAATTCGAGACGTCTCCCCCTCGCCGTTACCTCAAATCAGCCTTACCAGCTACTCCCCCGGACAGGGAGGTAGTGCTGGCGGCAATTCACAAGCTGTACCTCCAGCAGGTGATAATAAAAGTTCCCCTCCTTCAACAGGGACGGGGGTACTATTCCACAATGTTTGTGGTACCGAAACCAGACGGTTCGGTGAGACCCATTCTAAATTTGAAATCCTTGAACACTTATATAAGAAGGTTCAAGTTCAAAATGGAATCGCTCCGGGCGGTTATTGCAAGCCTGGAAGAAGGGGATTACATGGTATCACTGGACATCAAGGATGCTTACCTGCATGTCCCCATTTACCCACCTCACCAGGTGTACCTCCGTTTTGTGGTACAAGACTGCCATTACCAATTCCAGACGTTGCCGTTTGGTCTGTCCACGGCATCGAGGGTATTTACCAAGGTAATGGCCGAAATGATGATACTCCTTCGAAAAAAGGGAGTTTTTAATTATCTCGGGAAGTGCTACAACAGCACGGCTGGATTCTGAATATTCCAAAGTCGCAGCTGGTTCCTACGACGCGTCTACTGTTCCTGGGTATGATTCTGGACACAGAACAGAAGAAGGTGTTTCTCCCGGAGGAGAAGGCCAAGGAGTTGTCATCTCTGGTCAGAGACCTCCTGAAACCAAACCAGGTGTCGGTGCATCACTGCACGCGAGTCCTGGGAAAGATGGTAGCTTCTTACGAAGCAATTCCAATCGGCAGGTTCCATGCAAGGATCTTTCAGTGGGATCTGTTAGACAAGTGGTCCGGATCGCATCTTCAGATGCATCGGCTGATCACCCTGTCCCCGAGGGCCAGGGTGTCTCTGCTGTGGTGGCTGCAGAGTGCTCATCTTCTAGAGGGCCGCAGATTCGGCATACAGGACTTGGTCCTGGTGACCACGGATGCAAGCCTCCGAGGTTGGGGGGCAGTCACGCAGGGAAGAAACTTCCAAGGACAATGGTCGAGTCAGGAGGCTTCCCTACACATAAATATTCTGGAACTGAGGGCCATTTACAATGCCCTAAGTCAGGCAAGACCCCTGCTTCAAAACCAGCCGGTGCTGATTCAGTCAGACAACATCACGGCGGTCGCCCATGTAAACCGACAGGGTGGCACAAGAAGCAGGATGGCGATGGCAGAAGCCACAAGGATTCTCCGATGGGCGGAAAATCACGTGATAGCACTGTCAGCAGTGTTCATTCCGGGAGTGGACAACTGGGAAGCAGACTTCCTCAGCAGGCACGACCTCCACCCGGGAGAGTGGGGACTTCATCCAGAAGTCTTCCAACTGATTGTAAACCGTTGGGAAAGGCCACAGGTGGACATGATGGCGTCCCGCCTAAACAAAAAGCTAAAAAGATATTGCGCCAGGTCAAGGGACCCTCAGGCGATAGCTGTGGACGCTCTAGTGACA
This sequence comes from Pseudophryne corroboree, assembly GCF_028390025.1. Classification (NCBI taxonomy): domain Eukaryota; kingdom Metazoa; phylum Chordata; class Amphibia; order Anura; family Myobatrachidae; genus Pseudophryne; species Pseudophryne corroboree. The sequence goes on from NC_086448.1 coordinate 816,265,501, forward strand.
CCGTGGGTGTACCAGTCGGTTTATGTGTTCCCTCCTCTTCCTCTCATATCAAAGGTGCTGAGGATAATAAGAAAGAGAGGAGTAAGAACTATACTCATCGTTCCGGATTGGCCAAGAAGGACTTGGTACCCGGAACTACAAGAAATGATCTCAGAGGACCCTTGGCCTCTGCCTCTCAGACTGGACCTGCTACAGCAGGGGCCCTGTCTGTTCCAAGACTTACCGCGGCTGCGTTTGACGGCATGGCGGTTGAACGCCGGATCCTGATGGAAAAGGGCATTCCGGTGGAAGTCATTCCTACGCTGATAAAAGCTAGGAAAGATGTGACGGCAAAGCATTATCACCGCATATGGCGAAAATATGTTGCTTGGTGTGAGGCTATGAAGGCCCCCACAGAAGAATTTCAGCTGGGTCGATTTCTGCACTTCCTACAGTCAGGAGTGACTATGGGCCTAAAATTGGGATCCATTAAAGTCCAGATTTCAGCCCTGTCTATTTTCTTTCAAAAAGAACTGGCTTCACTGCCTGAAGTTCAGACTTTTGTTAAGGGAGTGCTGCATATTCAGCCCCCTTTTGTGCCCCCAGTGGCACCTTGGGATCTCAACATTGTGTTGGCTTTCCTAAAATCACATTGGTTTGAGCCACTTCAGACCGTGGAATTAAAATATCTCACATGGAAAGTGGTCATGCTTTTGGCCTTGGCTTCGGCTAGGCGGGTGTCAGAATTGGCGGCTTTGTCCTGTAAAAGCCCCTATCTGATCGTCCATATGGACAGAGCAGAATTGAGGACGCGTCCCCAATTCCTCCCTAAGGTGGTATCAGAGTTTCATTTGAACCAACCTATTGTGGTGCCTGCGGCTACTCGGGACTTGGAGGCTTCCAAGTTGCTGGACGTAGTCCGTGCCCTGAAAATCTATGTTTCCAGGACGGCTAGAGTCAGAAAGACTGACTCGCTGTTTATCCTGCATGCACCCAACAAGTTGGGTGCTCCTGCTTCTAAGCAGACTATTGCTCGCTGGATCTGCTCCACGATTCAACTTGCACATTCTGCGGCTGGACTGCCGCATCCTAAATCGGTCAAAGCCCATTCCACGAGGAAGGTGGGCTCTTCTTGGGCGGCTGCCCGAGGGGTCTCGGCTTTACAACTTTGCCGAGCTGCTACCTGGTCGGGATCAAACACGTTTGCAAAATTCTACAAGTTTGATACCCTGGCTGAGGAGGACCTTGAGTTTGCTCATTCGGTGCTGCAGAGTCATCCGCACTCTCCCGCCCGTTTGGGAGCTTTGGTATAATCCCCATGGTCCTTACGGAGTTCCCAGCATCCACTAGGACGTCAGAGAAAATAAGAATTTACTCACCGGTAATTCTATTTCTCGTAGTCCGTAGTGGATGCTGTGCGCCCATCCCAAGTGCGGATTGTCTGCAATACTTGTATATAGTTATTGCCTAACTAAAGGGTTATTGTTATGAGCCATCTGTTCGTGAGGCTCAGTTGTTATTCATACTGTTAACTGGGTATAGTATCACGAGTTGTACGGTGTGATTGGTGTGGCTGGTATGAGTCTTACCCGGGATTCCAAATCCTTTCCTTATTGTGTCAGCTCTTCCGGGCACAGTTTCCCTAACTGAGGTCTGGAGGAGGGGCATAGAGGGAGGAGCCAGTGCACACCAGTAGTCCTAATTCTTTCTTAGAGTGCCCAGTCTCCTGCGGAGCCCGTCTATTCCCCATCGTCCTTACCGAGTTCCCAGCATCCACTACGGACTACGAGAAATAGAATTACCGGTGAGTAAATTCTTATTTTCTACATAGTCTGTGTATATACTGTAATATACATCTATCTCATTATATATCTACATAGTCTGTGTATATACCCTCATGTACATCTATTTATCTCATTATATATCTACATAGTCTGTGTATATACTGTAATATGCATCTATCTCATTATATATCGAACGTTCTCTGAAAACTCATCTCTTCAGACAAGCCTACCAAATTTCAGACCCACACACATAACCTTCACAGCTTCCCTATCAAGTTACATCCCCTCTGTACAGTCCACATAAACTCACATTTTGTCTTCCAACATTGCTGGGTGATCATATCATATACAACCCATTAAGAACCTAGCAACCTGGGGAACCATTATGTGACAGGTAGCATCTATCCTTGTGTATCAATGCCTATTTCCCTATAGATTGTAAGCTTGCGAGCAGGGCCTTCCTACCTCTGTCTGTCTTTGCCCAGTTTTGTTCTATAATTGTTGTTCTAATTGTAAAGCGCAACGGAATATGCTGCGCTATATAAGAAACTGCTAATAATAAATAATAAATCTACATAGTCTGTATATACTGTAATATACATCTATTTATCTCATTATATATCTTCATAGTCTGTGTATATACTGTGGTGTGTGTGTGTGTGTGTGTGTATATAGATAGATTTTTATATATATATATCTATATATCTATATATATATATATATCTATATATATATATATATATATATATATATATATATATATATATATATATATATATATATTACATTCTGTGTGTATACTCTAATATGTAAACTTACCATACTATCCCTTTTTTATTATTATTATTATTATTATTATTATTACATTTTATTTATAAGGCGCTACATGTGTTTCGCAGCGTCGTACAAAGGACAGTACGGGGGACAAAACATTGCATTACAGTAAATAAATAACAAATAGAGTACAGGTAACAGAGCACCACACATTCTCAAGACATAATACAGCTAAGATGTAAGTATTGAGGGAGTGATCATCGTACTACTAGAGGCTGGTGGCCATAGATGGAGATGAGCCTTTACTAGCAGGATAAAGATGGTCATTGAGTAGGGGAGAGCTGTGAGTGAAATGTGTTGAGACGAGGGCTTAGATAACAAGAGGAAAGAAGGCCCTGCTCTGAAGAGCTAACAATCTATTGGGGAGGGGCAACAGACAGATGACAAGAGGTGCAGGCAAGTGGGAGGTAGCCTGATGGCAGTATGCAAGCAAAGCTGAGATGTTCACGGCATGAGGCAGGGGGGTGGAGGCGCGGCTAAAGCACTGGGTTATGCATCGGGAGGGTATGCTTTGATGAATAGGTGGGTTTTTAGTGCCCGTTTGAAGCTTTGCAAGGTTGGGGAGAGTCTAATGGAGCGGGGGAGTGCGTTCCACTGAAGGGGTGCAGCACGGGCAAAATCCTGAACTCGTGCATGGGAAGCAGTGACCAGGGCGGTGGAGAGGCGACGGTCATTAGTCGACCGCAGGGGGCGGGAGGGAGTATGAAGGGAAAGGAGGTTGGAGATGTAGGGAGCAGTGGAATTAGAGATGGCCTTGTATGTGAGGATGAGGAGTTTGAAGAGGATTCTGTAGGGGAATGGGAGCCAGTGTAGATTTTGTTGAAGGGGAGTGGCAGATGTGGTGCGGCGGGAGAGGAAGATAAGCCTAGCTGCGGAGTTCAGGACAGATTGGAGGGGAGCAAGATGGGAGCAAGCAAGGCCAGTGAGGAGGACATTGCAGTAGTCAAGTCGTGAGATGACCAGTGAGTGGATGATGAGTTTAGTTGCACTCTGGGAGAGATATGGCCTGATACGAGCAATGTTGCGTAGCTGGAAACGACAGGATTGTGCCAGAGCTTGGATGTGGGGTGCAAAGGAGAGGGAGGAGTCAAGAGTGACGCCCAGGCAGCGGAGTTGGGGAACGGGGGAGATGGTGGTGTTGTCAACAATGATGGAGATATTGGTCGGGGGTGATGCTCTGGATGGGGGGAAGATGATGAGTTCCGTTTTGTCTATGTTGTGCTTTAGAGAGCGTTCAGACATCCAGGAGGAGATTGCAGAGAGGCAGCTGGAAACCTGAGAGAGGACAGAGGGGGACAGATCAGGAGATGAGAGGTAGAGTTGTGTGTCATCAGCATAGAGGTGGTATTGAAGGCCAAATGAGTTAATGAGCGCACCCAGGGAAGAGGTATACAGGGAGAACAGAAGGGGTCCAAGGACAGAACCCTGAGGGACACCAACAGGAAGGATGGAAGGGTGTGAGGTGGTGCTTGAGGCAGACACAGAGAAGGAGCGGTTAGTGAGGTAAGAAGAAAACCAGTCAAGGACAGTGCTAGAGAGGCCAGCGTTTTGGAGTGTGCCGAGGAGGAGAGGATGATCTACGGTGTCAAAGGCAGCAGAGAGGTCCAGAAGGATGAGCAGGGAGAAGTGGCCCCTGGATTTGGCCGAAAGCAGGTCATTGGTGACTTTCACCAGGGCAGTCTCAGTTGAGTGGAGTGGGCGAAAGCCAGATTGTAGTGGATCGAGGATGGAGTTGTCAGAGAGGTAGCTTGTGAGACGGCTGTAGACTAGTCGTTCAAGTAATTTGGAGGCGAAAGGGAGAAGAGAGATGGGGCGGTAGTTATTGGGTGATGAGGGGTCGAGGTTGGGTTTTTTGAGAATAGGCGAGACCAGAGCATGTTTGAATGGTGAGGGGAAGATGCCGGTGGAGAGGGACAGGTTAAAGAGGTGAGCAAGGTGGGAGCAGGCAGTGGGGGAGAGGGAGCGGAGAAGACGGGAGGGAAGGGGGTCCAGGGGGCAGGTGGTGGGGGGGGGGATAAGATGAGGGAGTGGACTTCCTTTTCTGAAGTGGGATGGAAGGAGGACAGGGTGGGATAAAGGGGGCAGGGGGGTAGCAGAGGGGTGACGGCGGGAGATGTCGTGTCGGATATCCTCAATTTTGGAGATGAAGAAGGAGGCAAAGTCAGTGGCAGTGAGGGAGGATGGGAGGGGAGGAGGAGGGGGGCGAAGGAGAGTGTTGAAAGTTTCAAAGAGACGGCGTGGACAGGAGGACTGAGAAGAGATGAGTGCTTGGAAAAAGGATTGCTTGGCGAGGGAAAGAGCAGAGCTGTAGGAGGAGAGAATAAACTTGAAATGGAGGAAGTCCGCCAGAGTGTGAGATTTCCTCCAGGAGCGTTCAGCAGAGCGTGAGCATTTTTGTAAGAAACGTGTTAGTTTGGTGTGCCAGGGTTGGGGTTTGGAGCGGCGGAGGGGGACAGAGGAGAGGGGGGCCACAGAGTCGAGAGCAGCGGTTAGGGAAGAGTTATAGAAGGTGGCTGCCTGGTTGGGACAAGTCATAGTGGAAAGAGGAGAGAGGAAAGTCTCGAGGGAGGACATGAAAGTGGGGTTGAGAGACCCGAGATTGTGTCTGGTGGTGGTGGGTCTGGGTGTGGAGAGGAGGAGGGAGGATGAGAGGGTGAAAGAAAGCAGATGGTGGTCAGAGAGAGGGAAGGGAGAGTTTGAGAAATCAGAGAGATCACATCGGTGGGTGAAGACAAGGTCGAGGGAGTGGCCGAGATTGTGAGTAGCGGTGGAGGTCCATTGAGAAAGTCCAAAGGAGGTGGAAAGGGCGAGAAGATTAGTGGAAGCGGCATTAGTGATGTCAATAGGGATGTTAAAGTCTCCGAGGATGACAGAGGGGAGGTCGGAGGAGAGAAAGTGGGGAAGCCAGGCAGCAAAGTTGTCAAGGAAAGGTGAACAGTGGCCAGGGGGGCGGTAGATCACTGCCACAAGAAGGTGAATGGGGTAGAAGAGGCGGATAGTGTGGACCTCAAAGGTGGAGAAGGTGAGAGAGGGCTCAGGTGGGATGACACGAAAGGTGCAGTTAGGGGAAAGAAGGACGCCCACGCCTCCACTCTGGCGACCATCAGTTCTGACTGTGTGGGTGAAGGAGAGGCCTCCGTAGGAGAGGGCAGCAGGGGAGGTGGTGTCAGAGGAGGAGAGCCAGGTTTCAGTGATGGCGAGAAGGTGAAAAGAGTGGGAGATGAAGAGGTCATGGATAGTTGGCAGCTTGTTGCAGATTGATCTAGCATTCCAGAGTGCACAGGAGAAAGGAAGGGAGGGGACAGGGGAGATCGGGATAAGGTTGGCTGGGTTCTGAGTGTTTGTGGGTGATTTTGAATTTGGGGGATGAGACCTGGCAGTGAGGATTGGTATGTGACAGGATCGAGGAGCCATAATTTGGTACAGTAGTGTTCAGGGGAATAGAATGGTGTGGGTGTAATAAAGAATGAACAAGGAGAATGTGGGGTGTAATGTAAGCAAAAGACAGTGCAAACTGTATTTTAAGAAATAATGTTCGGAATGGAAAGGCTGAGATGGATACACATTGGTTGTAGAATGTGTAAATGAGAGTGTGAGCAATGTGTGAAAGCAGTAGGGCTGCTACTTAATCAGACAGGTTGTTCAGTATCCAGGCTGTGCAGGCTGCAGTCGTTGCTGGTAGTGGCATAGGTAACTCACTGTAGTCTGTTGGTTGCAGTTCTTTTGTGGAGGTGGGGGAGATAGTCTGCTGTCCCTCTGTTTCTCTCCTGTTCATCTCCGTATATCTCCAAATATTATATCATACTTTACACTAACATACTTAGCAACTAAAATGCTTGCAGCCTAAGATGCTTGCAGCATTGATCTATACTAGTTAAATAACCATGCAGACATGGGTACAGGGTTAATTGATAGCAGCCCCCACCCTCTGAAAACTCCACCCACAACAAAAGGCTGCTTCATTCAAGGTGTGAACAAATCACTATACCCCCACTAATACACAGTGAGAACAGACTATAGTCTGGCCTAGAAATAACTAGTTAAAGATAAAATTATCAATACCTAGCATAGTACAAAAAGCATGTAATGGCTGGATGTCCCTTTATACTGGGACGCATGAATTACACAGGTCCTGTGGCTGATTAAAACCAGGTTACATACAGGCTTGAAATCAGCCAGCCACAGAGACTGTGTAATTCACAAGTGTCCCGGTCTAAAGCTATAGTACGGTGAGTATGTGCGTGTAGATGTATTATATATATATATATATATATATATATTTCTCTTACGTCCTAGAGGATGCTGGGGACTCCGTAAGGACCATGGGGATAGAGGGGCTCCGCAGGAGACATGGGCACTTTAAGAAAGACTTTAGATCCTGGGTGTTCACTGGCTTCTCCCTCTATGCCCCTCCTCCATACCTCAGTTTGATACTGTGCCCAGAGGAGCTGGGTTCTTTTCAGTGAGCTCTCCTGAGTTTGCTGATAGAAAGTATTTTGTTAGGTTTTTTTATTTTCAGGGAGCACTGCTGGCAACAGACTCCCTGCATCGAGGGACTGAGGGGAGAGAAGCAGCCCTACTCTCTGAGTGCAAGGTCCTGCTTCTTAGGCTACTGGACACCATTAGCTCCAGAGGGATTGGTACGCAGGATCTCACCCTAACCGTCCGTCCCAGAGCCGCGCCGCCGTCCCCCTCGCAGAGCCGGAAGATAGAAGCCGGGTGAGTGTGAGAAGAACAGAAGACTTCAGAGGCGGCAGAAGACTTCATGATCTTCACTGAGGTAACGCACAGCACTGCAGCTGTGCGCCATTGCTCCCATACACCTCACATTCTCCGGTCACTGTAAGGGTGCAGGGCGCAGGGGGGTGCGCCCTGGGCAGCAATATAAACCTCTTATTTGGCAAAAGAGAGCATATATACAGCTGGACACTGTATATCTGCATGAGCCCCCGCCAATTTTACACTTTTAGCGGGACAGAAGCCCGCCGTCGAGGGGGCGGGGCTTCTCCCTCACCACTCACCAGCGCCATGTTTTTCTCCACAGCACCGCTGAGAGGAAGCTCCCCGGACTCTCCCCTGCTTATACCACGGTAGAAGAGAGGGTTTTAAAGAAGAGGGGGGGCACATAATTCAGCGCAGATAATAACAGCGCTACTGGGTAAACATTAAATTGCTGTGTTTTTTCCTGGGTCATATAGCGCTGGGGTGTGTGCTGGCATACTCTCTCTCTGTCTCTCCAAAGGGCCTTGTGGGGGAATTATCTTCAGATGAGCATTCCCTGAGTGTGTGGTGTGTCGACATGTCTGAGGTAAAAGGCTCTCCCAAGGAGGAGAAGGAGCAAATGTGTGTGTGTGTGTGTGTGTGTGTGTGTGTGAGTGGTGTCTCCGTCGACAAAGCCGACACCTGTTTGGATATGTGTAATTAAGTGCTAAGGTAAATTTACTGCACAAAAGATTAGAGAACAGACAGGGAATCTACACATGTCTGTCCCTATGTCACAGAGACCTTCAGAGTCTCACAACGCTCACTATCCAAAATAATAGACACTGATATCGAATCGGAGTCTGACTCCAGTGTCGACTACGGTAATGCAAAGTACAGCCAAAACTGGCGGAAAAGTATTCAATATATGATTATTGTAATAAAAGATGTTTTGCATATCACTGATGACTCATCTGTCCCTGACACGAGGGTACACATGTTTAAGGGGAAGAAAGCTGAGGTAAATTTCCCTCCTCTCATGAAGAAAAAGAGCGGGAATCTCCAGACAAGAAACTGCAGATTCCCAAAAAGAATTCTCAGGGAGTATCCTTTCCCTACTAGGGCCAGGATACAATGGGAATCTTCCCCTATGGTGGACAAAGCTTGTCACGTTTGCCCAAAAGGTAGCGCTGACTTAACAGCTATCCTCAGGGATCCTGCAGATAGCATGCAGTAAAAGTACTTTGAAGACCATTTACACACATTCTGGTACACTACTCAGACCAGCGATTGTGTCGGCATGGGTTTATAGCGCTGTAGCAGCGTGGACAGATACCTTATATAAGACATGCCCAAAGAGACATTAGTCTACTGGGTTCTAGAGTCAACGCTATGTCGATTTCTGCTAGACGTGTCCTGTGGAACATGCAATGGACAGGTGATGCCGACTAAGAGAGGCATATGGATGGTTTACCTTACAAGGCTGAGGAATTGTGTGGAGAAGGGCTCTCGGACCTGGTCTCCACAGCTATAGCTGGTAATTCTGATCTTTTGCCTTATATTCCCTTACAGCCTAAGAAAGCACGACATTATCAAATGCAGTCCTTTCGGTCGCAGAATAACAAGAAAGTACGAGGAGCGTCCTTTCTTACCAGAGGTAAGGGCACAGGGCACAGCTAGTTCCCAAGAACAGAAGTCCTCCCCGGCCTCTACTACATCCACCGCATGACGCTGGAGCTCCGCTAAGGGAGTCCGTCCCATGGGGAGCACGTCTTCGACTCTTCAGCCACATCTGAGTTCACTCACAGGTGGATCCCGGGGCAATAAAAATTGTTTCTCAGGGTTACAAGCTGGAATTCGAAAGGTGCCTCCTCGCCGGTTTTTCCTTATCGGACCTACCAGCTTCTCCCCCAGAAAGGGAGATAATATTAAATACAATTCACACATTGTATCTCCAACAGGTGGTGCTCAAGGTTCCCCTCCTGCAACAAGGAAGGGGATATGACTCAACCTTGGCTGTAGTCCCGAAACCGTACGGTTCGGTCAGACCTATTTTAAAATTAAAATCTCTGAACCTATACGGGAAAAGGTTCAAATTTAAAGTGGAATCGCCCAGAGCGATCATCGCCAGCCTGGAAGGGGGGGATTTGATGGTGTATCTAGACATAAAGGCTGCATACCTTCATGTTCACATTTATCCACCCCATCAGGCGTACCTGACAATTGCGGTACAGTATTGTCATTACCAATTTCAGGGTAATTGGCGGAAATAATGGTGCTCCTACGCAAGCAAGGAGTCAGTTATCCCATACTTGGACGATCAAAAGAGCAGTTGTTGAACAGCGTGTCACTTTCGCTGAAGGTGTCACAGCAACACGGCTGGATTCTCAATATCCCGAAGTCACAGTTGGTTCCTATGACTCGTCTGCCCTTCTTGGGTATGATTCTGGGTACGGACCAGAAATGGGTATACCTTCAGATAGAGAAGGCCCAGGAACTCATGACTCTAGTCAGGGACCTATTGAAACCAAGACAGGTGTCAGTGCATCACTGCACTCGAGTCCTGGGAAAAACATTCCCTTCGGCAGGTTCCATGCGAGGACTTCAAATGGGACCTACTGGACAAGTGGTCCGGGTCACATGTACAGATTCATCAGTTGATCACCCTATCCCACATGGCCAGGGTATCTCTCCTGTGGTGGCTGCAGAGTGCTCAACTTCTATAGGGCCGCAGGTTCGGCATTCAGGACTGGATCCTGGTGACCACGGACGCGAGCCTCCGAGGTTGGGGAGCAGTCGCACAGGGAAGAAATTTCCAAGGTCTTTGGTCAAGTCAAGAGACTTGTCTTCACATCAACATCTTGGAACTAAGGGCCATATACAACGCCCTACGTCAAGCGGAGACCTTACTTCGCGACCAACCGGTTCTGATCCAGTCAGACAACGTCACCGCAGTAGCTCATGTAAACCGCCAAGGTGGCACAAGGAGCAGAGTGGCGATGGCGGAAGCCACCAGAATTCTTCGCTGGGCGGAGAATTATGTAAGAGCACTGTCAACAGTGTTCATTCCGGAAGTGAACAACTGGGAAGCAGACTTCCTCAGCAGACACGACCTACGTCCTGGAGAGTGTGGACTTCATCAGGAATTCTTCGCACAGATTGCAGTTTGGTGGGGAATGCCACAGATAGACATGATGGCGTCCCGCCTCAACAAAAAGCTGCAGAGTTATTGCGCCTGGTCAAGAGACCCTCAGGCAGTAGCGGTAGACGCCCTAGTGACACCGTGGGTGTTCCAGTCAGTCTATGTATTTCCTCCTCTTCCTCTCATACCCAAGGGTTGAGAATAATAAGAAAAAGAGGAGTGAGAACAATCCTCATTGTTCCAGATTGGCCACGAAGGACCTGGTATTCGGATCTGCAGGAAATGCTTACAGAAGATCCGTGGCCTCTTCCTCTAAGGCAGGACCTGTTGCAACAGGGCCCATGTCTGTTCCAAGACTTACCGCGGCTGCGTTTGACGGCATGGCGGTTGAACGCCGGATCCTAGCGAAAAAAGAGCATTCCGGATGAGGTCATTCCTACGCTGATAAAGGCTAGGAAGGACGTGACATCTAAACATTATCACTGTATATGGCGAAAATATGTTTCTTGGTAGGAGGCCAGGAATGCTCCTACGGAAGAATTCCATCTGGGCCGTTTCCTTCACTTCCTACAAACTGGAGTGAATTTGGGCCTAAAATTAGGGTCCATTAAGGTTCAGATTTCGGCCCTATCCATTTTCAAAAAGAATTGGCTTCACTCCCTGAAGTTCAGACTTTTTTGAAGGGAGTGCTGCATATTCAGCCTCCTTTTGTACCTCCGGTGGAGCCTTGGGACCTTAACGTGGTGTTAAGTTCCTTAAGTCACACTGGTTTGTACCACTTAAAACGGTGGAGTTGAAATATCTCACTTGGAAGGTGGTCATGTTATTAGCCTTGGCTTCGGCTAGGCGAGCGTCGGAATTAGCGGCTTTGTCACATAAAAGCCCCTATCTGATTTTCCATATGGATAGAACGGAATTGCGGACCCGTCCTCAATTCCTGCCAAAAGTGGTTTCATCCTTACATATGAACCAACCTATTGGGGTGCCTGCGTGACTTGGGGGATTCCGAGTCACTTGATGTGGTTAGGGCTTTGAAAATTTACGTGGCCAGAACGGCTAGAGTCAGAAAAACAGAAGCACTGTTTATCCTGTATGCGACCAACAAGATTGGTGCCCCTGCTTCAAAGCAGACTATTGCTCGCTGGATCTGTAGCACGATTCAGCAAGCGCATTCTACGGCTGGTTTGCCGTTGCCTAAATCAGTCAAGGCCCAGTCCACTAGGAAAGTGGGCTTTTCTTGGGCGGCTGCCCGAGGGGTCTCGGCGCTACAGCTGTGCCGAGCTGCTACTTGGTCAGGTTCAAACACCTTTGCAAAGTTCTATAAGTTTGATACCCTGGCTGAGGGGGACCTCCTGTTTGCTCAATCGGTGCTGCAGAGTCATCCGCACTCTCCCGCCCGTTTGGGAGCTTTGGTATAATCCCCGTGGTCCTTACGGAGTCCACAGCATCCTCTAGGACGTAAGAGAAAATAAGATTTAAACCTACCGGTAAATCTTTTTCTCGTAGTCCGTAGAGGATGCTGGGCGCCCGTCCCAAGTGCGGACTACTTCTGCAATACTTGTATATAGTTATTGCTTGAATAAGGGTTATGTTATAGTTGCATCGGTCTTGAACTGATGCTATGTTGTTTTCATACTGATAACTGGGTAATTTATCACAATTTATACGGTGTGATTGGTGTGGCTGGTATGAATCTTGCCCTTGGATTAACAAAAATCCTTTCCTCGTACTGTCCGTCTCCTCTGGGCACAGTTTCTCTAACTGAGGTCTGGAGGAGGGGCATAGAGGGAGGGGCCAGTGCACACCCAGGATCTAAAGCCTTTCTTAAAGTGCTAATGTCTCCTGTGGAGCCCGTCTATCCCCATGGTCCTTACAGAGTCCCCAGCATCCTCTACGGACTACGAGAAAAAGATTTACAGGTAGGTTTAAAACATATATATATATATATATATATATATATATATATATATATATTCCCACAAACCCTATGTGAAACAGACGTCTTCTTTCCATCTACACACTGCAAATGAGCGTAGAACTGCAAATGAGCGTAGACATCCCCTTACATACCCACCCTACTCCCATGAGACAGCTGAGTCTCAAGCGTTTGTGTGGTTATCGCCCAGAGTGCGCTCCATAGGGGTATTGATCAATCTGTAAGCGCCAGCCAAGTAATCCATTGTTTTATGATTAGGTGCATACTGTATATCTACTTTTATGTGTAAAAGGCCCCAAGTTACTGTAGGCATGGTAGGAAGGTGAAATAGGGGACGTCTATAAGAAAGCACATCTGTGTACTTCAGCGAGGAGGGTAATATCTGTGTGTAACATCCTCCTGTTATTATTGCACAGGCCGGCACCATGAATAAAGATGCTCAGATGAGAGCTGCTATTAACCAGAAACTCATAGAAACGGGGGAGAGAGAACGGTGAGTAATAAATACTAGTTCTTACAGCTCGTAGCTGGTGGAATGTGAATATAGAAAATGCGCCTATGCCACTGAGAAATAATGTTTGGGGCTCATCATGCAATGTTCCGAGTTTATGGCCCAGGTGGTTTTTGGCCAGTTTTGCCTTATAGCTAACTGGTGCTTCAATATAGCAGCGAACTCGCCAAAAATGCGCTGGTCCCTTAATCTCGCAGACCATTACATGATGCTCTTAGTTTAAGTCTCACTGTATGATGCTAGTTATTTATTGTACAAATGTCTGTATTTCTAACTCTTTCTCTTTGGGCGTTTCTGGGCAGTGACAGTGCGGGATCTTAGCTCCTGTACGGGGATGGTCCGTCTTAATTGCCGTTTGAAGTATGTGTCACAGGCATACTGGTGAAAGTGGTTGCGTACACAGAGACTCGACCACTCACACAGGAGGCCATACTCGGATGGAGAAACTGCACCTGCCGTGCCGATCAATATTGCAGAGGGTACAGATGCAGACTGTGGGCACATTCGGATACACGGATGTACACCAGGGAAGGACGTTTTAGCACCATTTGCATAAAGCTGCAGACGGTTGACGCTAATAGATGCAGCCGCTAGTGCATCGACCTTTGAATCGGCCCTTGGAGAGCATTATAGTAATAGCTCTACACCCCCGAACATCTCCTGTTTAGTAATTGCAGCACTCTGAGCCTTCTGCTCTACCCTGACATGTTTCTCTGTGCATCCCATGTGCTCCATCCCTGGGCTCCACCGCTTGTCTCCTATCTTTACCTTCTATCCATCTAACCAAATGCTGTTACACTGCTAGGGGTCCTGTGCAGCTTCAGGCAGCAGGTTCTATTCCCACTCTACAGGGGTCATGGACACCCACTTAACCCTCACTTAGCGGTCGGGATACCGGCATCTGTATTCTGACCGCCGGGACCCCGACCGACGGGATATTAACTACATCCCGCTGCAGGACTTACTGTCTGCTCCTGGGTGAAGTGCCCAGAGTTATGCATTTATCCTGCGGTAAAGCATAAATTCCGGATTAAGTGCCTGTAGCTATGCAATTGTTGCAGTCATTCCTGAGGGTGCACGTAATGCGGATTTCTGTTCACACCTCAGGTGGGTCCACATTAAGTGCACACTAGGGGTTTAAGTGTGATATAATTGGATAACTCCGGTCTTTGTTAACTCTGGAGTTACAAGCCTCCGGTACATACTGCAGCTAATTGTATTTCACTCATATCTAATTACATCCCCTCTGTACAGTCCACACATAACCTCACATATTTTGTCTTTCTACACTTTCACATCCTCCAGACCCTTGGCCAACATTGCTGTGTGACCAGATCATACAGCCCAATAAGAACCTTTGCAGTCTGGTGGACCATTATGCAATAGATAGCACCTATCCTTGTGTGTCCATGCCCATTTCCCTATAGAGTGTAAACTTGCGAGCAGGGCCCTCCTACCTCCATACCTGTTATTACCCAGTTTTCTTCTTTTATTATTGTTCCAGTTGTAAAGCGCAGTGGAATATGCTGTGCTATACAAGGACCTGTTAAATAAAATACTGATCACCCCACATTGTCCGTCTAGTAGCGCTGTACAATTAGTGATCCAGTATGAGCAGTCCCCATCTTATTGGATAAAATGGTACTTTCACTGCAGTCAGAGATCTCATTGCTGTATTCCTCTGGTTTCTTTCTCATACCTATGTTCTAGTCCAGCCAGTGCCTTCAGTGAAAAGGGCAGGATTGTGAGACTTTTAATTTTTTTTTTTTTAGTCTTCCAATTAATGTGTATTAGGCAACTACTGGAGAATTATGGTTTTGTTTCCGTGTCTGACAAGTGACCATGTCTGCCATACGCCGGTGCCTTGTAATGTGTACCCTGCTTGATTCAATCTCCCACTCCTGTTTAATGTATACTCGTTGCAGGAATTCAGTTAGCTGCAGGTTTCCACAGTTTGTGTGCGTTTGCCAATCAAGCCCCGATGCTTAATCAGTTACTCCAGTTGCAGTTAAAGACCACAACCTAAAACTAGGCTGTTTCAGTGTGTTGCAAGCAGAAATGACTGAGGCCGAGTCTTCCGTGTTTGCCATGTTAGGCTCCCATGCAGACTAACCAGCTAAATACACCCCCCGCTCCTTCCCCCATGCAGTCTGTCTCCAAGTTTGATGATCTGTTGTGGAGCATCAGCAGAATTTATCACAGCTGTACTGGAGATGGATTTGTCGGAACCCTCCATACCCTTACCCCTGAAGCCTGCAATGCATCGGAACACCAGACTGCCTGACCCATGTGAAATAAGGGACTGTGCATATTTCTAATTGCAGCTGCCTTGTAGTGAACATTAACCCCTTCTTGGCCAGAAGCACCTGTAAAGTTGTGGATTGGGGATTCTTTAAATATCGTTCACCCCTGGAACTAGTTTTACAAATATCAACAGAAGTGTATAGTAGAGGGTATATAGCAGCAGAAATGAGTTATGGACGCAGCGAATGCCCCATTTGTCACTAGTTGTGTCAGTCTCCCAGGTGTACGCCACACTCCCAAGAGGATAATCGTCCGATGATAAAATGGGAAGCAGATTAGGCGATCATTGGTCGGCAGTAATGGCCTTCAGGGGGATTCAGCATGCTTAGAGACAGGAACCCCTTAAAAATACATATTTACTAGGTGTGCAATAAATTTCCAAATGTGCAATGCATAGGTAGACAAGACACAATCTGACTGTGTGGTTGTGACCTGTAACCTCTGACTAAAGTTCCTGTGAAATGTCAGGGCACAGAGCCGTATATTAGCAGCACTGCACACACAAGAAGTCTGCGTGTTCCCTTCCTTCACAAACCCATTATGGAGCTCAACAGAGGCCACTGGAGAGCCATGATCTTCTACAACTACTAGAGTGGTCTGCAACCGCTGGACAGTTTTGACCGACTTCAAGCTGCTTTTGGGAAGGAAGCACTGTGTCTGAGTGGTTTACAGAATTTTGGCATGGGAGACGGTCCCTGGAGAACGAGGAGCACTGAGGCTAACCTTTGTCACAATCAACGAGAACGTTGCTGCCGTTTGGCCGATAGTTGAGGTGGAAACCAGAGTGACCGTGGCCCAGTTAGGGAAGGAGCTAGGCATCTCATCGGGATCCAGCCGCTTGATACTCCACGAAAAGCTAGGCATGAGCAAGGTTTCTGCAAGCTGGGTGCCCCATTAGCTGACTCAAGAGCAGAAGGAGGCTTGGGTGACTTGGTACCGCAACATGCTGGCCAGGTTTGGTGGCAGTCGCTAAAACTCTATCCTGGAGATCACCCGTGGCGATGAATCATGGATCTACGGTTTTGACCCCAAGACAGTTGGCCCAGTAGACCCCAGCTAGGGGTGCGCCGCCACATAAGTTCTGACATGAGCGTAGCGTGGCCACGCAAACGGTTGCTGTTTTTGTGGCCAAGACTGGACTTGTAGCTACCGTACCACTCGTGTAGTAGCGCACCATAACTGGGGACAGGTACGCCAACCATGGTCTCCCATAAGTGCTGGAAGCAGTTATCTAGGTGCCCTCCAAGAACTGATGCTCGTGGTGCCCTTTTCCATCATGGCAATCCACCTGACCACAAGCCCAGGAAAGTGTTGGATTTTCTGGCCCATGTACGCATCTAGGAGCTTGGTCATCCCCCGTACAGTCCAGACCTGGCCCCTGCAACTTCTTTGTGTTCCCACACATCAAGCGCAAGATGGTGGCACCCGGGGTCTTTAAATATGATTTCATAGCTCATGCTGCGTGACAGTACACAAGATGGAGTCTTCAAAACAATGATAAGCAAACTACGAGTGCCACCCAAATTACAGGTCACAATAAGATTTTAGATTTACTGCTTGAGGAAGGAATATATGGTCTGTAGGGCATTAATATAAGCTGAATTTGTATATTTAGCTATTTTCTAGGTAAAGGCTGTATGTGCAATTTTCATGTTTTTTGCTTCTTTAAATCGGGTGCATATTATAGATTATAGCTAATTTGCTGAGAGCGGCATTTAGTACGTGCCGAATCCTAGTGTCCCCGTTACTGTGCATTTCTCTGACGTCCTAAGTGGATGCTGGGACTCCGTAAGGACCATGGGGAATAGCGGCTCCGCAGGAGACTGGGCACAACTAAACAAAGCTTTAGGACTACCTGGTGTGCACTGGCTCCTCCCTCTATGACCCTCCTCCAGACTTCAGTTAGAATTTTGTGCCCGGCTGAGCTGGATGCACACTAGGGGCTCTCCTGAGCTCCTAAAAAAAGCTGGGCCGTTTTCTGCACTTTCTACAGTCAGGGGTGACTATGGGCCTAAACTTGGGTTCCATTAAGGTCCAGATTTCGGCTCTATCGATTTTTTTCCAGAGAGAACTTACTTCACTACCTGAAGTTCAGACTTTTGTTAAGGGAGTGCTGCATATTCAGCCCCCTTTTGTGCCTCCAGTGGCACCTTGGGATCTCAACGTGGTGTTGGATTTCCTAAAGTCACATTGGTTTGAGCCACTTAAAACCGTGGAATTAAAATATCTCACGTGGAAAGTGGTCATGCTGTTGGCCTTGGCTTCGGCCAGGCGTGTGTCAGAATTGGCGGCTTTGTCATGTAAAAGCCCTTATCTGATTTTCCATATGGATAGGGCAGAATTGAGGACTCGTCCCCAGTTTCTCCCTAAGGTGGTATCAGCCTTTCATTTGAACCAACCTATCGTGGTGCCCGCGGCTAATAAAGACTTGGAGGCTTCTAAGTTGTTGGACGTAGTCAGGGCCCTGAAAATGTATGTTTCCAGGACAGCTAGTGTCAGGAAAACTGACTCGTTGTTTATCCTGTATGCACCCAACAAGCTGGGTGCTCCTGCTTCAAAGCAGACTATTGCTCGCTGGATCTGTAGTACGATTCAGCTTGCACATTCTGCGGCTGGACTGCCGCATCCTAAATCAGTGAAAGCCCATTCCACGAGGAAGGTGGGCTCTTCTTGGGCGGCTGCCCGAGGGGTCTCGGCTCTACAACTTTGCCGAGCAGCTACTTGGTCGGGGTCAAACACATTTACTAAATTCCTCAAGTTTGACACCCTGGCTGAGGAGGACCTAGAGTTTGCCCATTCGGTGCTGCAGAGTCATCCGCACTCTCCCGCCCGTTTGGGAGCTTTGGTATAATCCCCATGGTCCTTACGGAGTCCCAGCATCCACTTAGGACGTCAGAGAAATTAAGATTTTACTCACCGGTAATTCTATTTCTCGTAGTCCGTAGTGGATGCTGGGCGCCCATCCCAAGTGCGGATTGTCTGCAATACTTGTATATAGTTATTGTTTAACTAAAGGGTTATTGTTGAGCCATCTGTTGAGAGGCTCAGTTATTGTTCATACTGTTAACTGGGTATTGTATCACGAGTTATACGGTGTGATTGGTGTGGCTGGTATGAGTCTTACCCGGGATTCAAAATCCTTCCTTATTGTGTCAGCTCTTCCAGGCACAGTATCCTAACTGAGGTCTGGAGGAGGGTCATAGAGGGAGGAGCCAGTGCACACCAGGTAGTCCTAAAGCTTTCTTTAGTTGTGCCCAGTCTCCTGCGGAGCCGCTATTCCCCATGGTCCTTACGGAGTTCCCAGCATCCACTACGGACTACGAGAAATAGATTTACCGGTGAGTAAAATCTTATTATTTCACATGGATTCCTTCTGACGTCAGGAAGACTTGGCGTCAGAGATTGGCATACGTGAAGTGTAAGTGGCCTTTTGTCAGGCATGTGAAATATGGGGTTTCTGTTATCTGTCTCTGCATCAACCAGAAATGATAACAAACTCCTCCGGCTAAAAATAACAACATTTTCTAATAATTTCCACAATACAGATCAAAATCGTAGTGTTCTGCTGCGTGCAAAAATGACCTATTTTAAGAACATCTGTACTTTTCTGTTAAACGAAAAACAAATGTACTGCAATATCTGGTACAGGCTTTGTTATGGTGTGTTATTGCAGATATTTACTTCCAGAGACGTGTATAGTACAGGACTGAGGAACTGATGACGGGACAGCTAGTGTGACGGATTCTTACCCCCTAAATTCTGCACTGTGATGTTACAGCCACTTTCTAGAAGCCTCTATCCCCCCCCGCCCCACCCCCAACCCCACATCCTCCTGTATTGCTTGGTGTCAGCCATTGTGCCGCTTACATACTTGCAGATCATGTGAGTGCGTGTAGAGCTGGATACAAGAGATAAATGTTGGTTTCAGGTGATATTATTCTGCTCGCAGATAAACCACAGTGGGAAAGTTGTATATTGAGTTTAGAATGTGAATTGGATGCTAATTAGTGTTTCTTTTTCCTCTTCTAGCCTTAAAGAACTATTGAGAGCAAAACTAATTGAGTGCGGATGGAGAGACCAGCTGAAGGCACATTGCAAAGGTATTGTGATTTGTGTGGATTGGATGGCCCTCATTCCGAGTTGATCGCTCGCTAGCTACTTTTAGCAGCCGTGCAAATGCATAGTGGCCGTCCACGGGGGAGTGTATTTTCGCTTTGCAAGAGTGCGAACGCCTGTGCAGCCGAGCGGGTACAAACACATTTTGTGCAGAACAAGACCAGCCCTGTAGTTACTTATTCTGTGCGATGATTGCAGCGACGAAGGTCCCGGAATTGACGTCAGATACCCGCCCTGCTAACGCCAGGACACACCTGCGTTTTTCCAAACACTCCCTGAAAACGGTCAGTTGACACCCAGAAACTCCCACTTCCTGTCAATCTCCTTGCAATTGGCTGTGCGAATGGAATCGTCGCTATAAGCAGTGCAAAACAACGATGCACTTTGTACCCGTACGCCGCACGTGCACATTGCGCCCCATACACATGCGTAGTTTTGCCATTTTCTCTTTCATCCACTAGGGCAGGCATTCCCAACCACGGTCCTCAAGGCACACTAACCGTGCAGGCTTTAGTGATATCCAGGCTTCAGCACAGATGGTTAAATCAAAATAACTGAGGTGCTAATTAAGTCACCTGTGCTCAAGCCTGGATAGCACTAAAACCTGCACGGTTAGTGTGCCTTGAGGACCGTGGTTGGGAATGCCTGCACTAGGGGACACTGGAACATCCATTTACATTAGGGGGTGTGAAGCTTGTAACCGGAGGTGTGGCAAATCTAAAATTAGCATTGTGTGCACAGCCGGCTCCTCCCCCTTCACATCCCTCCTCCCTCAGTTTGGAACATTGTGCCAGGAGGAAAGAAGCACAATATGGGAGCTCTGCTCCATGAAGACTATTTATTTTATTTATTTATATTTTTATTGTTTTATAGTGGCCCAATCCCTCCTAACTAAAAGGAGGGTGCAGGCTTTAGCACAGAAAAAAAGACGATGCCCAATCCCACCTAAATGGAAGGAGGGTGCAGGCTTAACTAACAGAAGAAAGGACTCCGTCCACATAGTAAAAGGAGGACAAGTGTCTGCTGTGTAGAGAGACAAGGATCCCAGCTAAAGGGATCTAGATCTCTCAACTGGAGGAGGACGCAGAGGTTGTCGTGAGTACTGGTAGTAACAGAAGCCCCAGTTTCTTAGCCCCACACCACGCTGCTGCCATCTGACTATTTAATACTCCGCACAATAACAGCGCCGCATCCCTCGCTCTCCCTCTCCCCACAGCTTTATCAAGTACCTCCCGAGGCTTGCAGACGCGGCATCCAGCACCCCTCTTCAGTGAGCGCTGCGTTATTGGTTTTTTTTTTGTTTGTTTTTGCACACTGATCTTCCCTGTTAAGAGCGGTGGGGAGATCAGTGTAGCCGTAGCAGGGGTGAGCGGATGTACTTCAGCAGTTCTGCGTTAACAGGCTTCCAGCGTAGGTAGAACGCGGCACAGAGTTAGGGCAGCACGCGATTATCCCCCTCCCGCAGCCGCCTCACGGAGTCACTGTCAAGGCCAGCTGCAGCCGTCACTTCCCGCTTCTCCGCTGCACACGCGGCGAGGTAACTCCGCGGTGCCGCATATGGAGGAGATCCGGAGGACGGTGTTGTGTGGGGGGGGGGTGACTCATGCGGCAGAGGCATCTAGCTGTGGGACGCGTGCGACAGGCGGCCACGGCAGACTAGGGGCTCCATCGTTTCCTAACGTGGAGCAGGTCAACCAACCAGCGCTGGGACATTAGGAGCTCCGGCGGCCACAGGGTACCCGTGTAAATGTAAGTGATGTGTCACAAAATTTTCAAATGCGCCCATTTTTCGGGAACTAAAAGGCGCCAAACGTCACTGTTAACAGAACACGCCCCTCTTAGTGGGGACATGATGTCTAGCCAGTCAGAATAGGGGGTGGGGTCTTATATTAAAATATGAGTGCTCCCTCTACTTATGAGAAATCTGGCCTGTTAAAAGTACAGAGGATTTGGCTCCCTCTTCTGGTGAACAGTGCTCGCTGCTGCAAAGGATCCTCCTGTATATTAATCATAGATCTTTATGCTTTATATTTTCAAGGACTTCTATTTAAAAGATCCTGTGAAAATAAAGGGATGCAACTGAACAAAAACCCCGCTCATAAAAGCTGATTCACAGTTGGAGGTGCAAGGGTTGTAAGACGGCTGGTATATAGAAAATAATAATAATTTAATTTTGAAGATACAGCCGGCCAGGTAAAGGTTTTCTTTTGCTGCCATCATCCCTACGGTCTTTCTCTACCTAATTAAAAGGGTGAAAGTACCGCTGAATGTTCGATATGTGTGTGTCTGCTGCTCCAGTCAAAAGCACTAGCCAAGAACGCTAGACTAGATTGCGTTTGCAGAACACGCTCAACTTTGCAAATAGAATAAAACTAAGATCGGTGGAGGAATTTCTCATCAGGTTAACGCCACCCACACATACAGAAACGAATGTGCGTAAGGCAGTTAAGAGACCTCTTCCTTTTATACCGGAAGGAGGAAGAGGGTCTTCTCATTGATACAGAGGAAGGTGAGTTCATTGAATCTAACCTAAGCGCCGATTTTCCAGAAAAGGACACGGCGATCTCAGATCTTGGGTCTTTACTTGAAGCGGTAATGGAGATCCTACAGGGCCAGAAGAATTTGAATTGTTCGAATCCCAAAAGCCGCGTTCAGTAGTGTTTCCCATTCCTAAATCCCTCCAATCTCAAATGGAGGAGGCTTGGGAACCCCCTGACAAACATTTTCAATTTACAAAAAAAATAAAAAAAAAGGGGTCTCAAGTAACTTATCCCCTGCCTATGGGTGTAATGGTTCAGTGGGAGAATCCACCAGTAGTGGATCCTTCCCTAGGAAGGTTGTCGAAGAAGACAATCTTACCAATACTTAATGTGACTATTTTACAGACGCTTCGGATCGTGAGGTTGACACGGCTTTAAAGGCAAATTTTGGTAGCAGCAGGTGCGGCACAGAGACCTGCGATCGTCTGAACTTGGGTCTACAGGGCCATGGGAGCAGGGTCTGGACGTATTGTACAGGCTATTGAGGAGGAAAATAGCTTAGAAAAGATTACCCAACTGGCGGAACACAGTCGTGAATCTGCTTCATACTTGTGTCAAGCCTCAAAGGATATTAGCACGGATTTTATGGCTCAGAGAATGGCAGGGAGACTCTGACACCATGAAGGCGGTAGAATCCACCCCCTTTGGGGGTGAGATGGTTTTCGGTCTAGAGTTGGACAAGTGGATTTCGCAGGCTACTGCAGGGAAGTCCACCTTTATGCCTACGCCTTATACAAGAACCACTCCACAGGTTCGGAGAGGTTATTTGGGACCAGTTTTTCATTCATTTAGATCACGGTCCTTTTTGAGCCCGGTGAAGTGGTTTCGGTACACTAGTACGTGGGGGCAGAAGGCCGCTCACAGGCAGCAACCAGAAAGCAGGATAAACCTGCTGACAAAACCGTGGCATGACAGCCTAACAGCTCACCTGGGGTCCCCGTTGGTGGGCTCACGTCTGGAAGGTTTTAGGGACATCTGGGCCAAAACCTCACCAGACCTTTGCATAAACATCATAATCTCCCAAAAATCTGGATTTTCACAGAGACCTCACAGTCAGTTTGTTTACAACGGGATTGCCTCACTGCCCTCAGAAAGCATACAGGAGACATGTGTGCATATCCAAATCTGGGCTCCTCACCAGGCTGAGGTAGGGTTTGCACTGGTGACGGATCACTACCAATTCTGGGCCTTGCCATTAGGTCTATCATCACAAATCTTTACGAAGACCATGGCATTAATGGTTGCAGGATTGAGTTTGTTGAGTGTCACGATTGTACCTTCTCCTAGACAAGGATGTTCAGACATCTCATCTATTTCTCATGCAACATGGGTTGATTGTAAATTTACAGAAATCCAACCTCATGCCAACTCAACAGATTTAATTCCTCAGTCTCCTCTTGGACACGGTAGAATTTGGAGTGTTCCTACCAGAGAGCGAGGTCCAGGTCCTGCAGAGCTTAGTGGCTCAGGAACTGCGGACACACATGGTTTCGCTACACCTCTGTGTGCATCTTCTCGGGACAATGGTGGCATCGTTCGAGGCTCTCCAATACGGCAGACTTCATTTTCGACAATTCCAGATAAACCTCATTGCTTAGGGAGCAGGTTCACACTGGTTTATACATCGAAGAATCCGGTTTCCACCGCGCATACGAACCTCCTTAATTTGGTGGTCATTACATAGGAATCTAGCAGCTGGCAAGAGATTCGGCAATTGGGATTGGAGGATCCTGACAACGGACGCCAGTCTCAGAGGTTTGGGTGTCGTCTTAGAGAAACATCAGTTTCAGGGCAGATGGACGTTATTGGAGAGCAGCCTGCCCATAAACATTCTCGAACTGAGAGCGGTGTACAATGAGGTTATCTTAGCCGAAGACCTAGTCATGGGTCAACACGTCAAGATACGGTCGGACAATGTCATGACGACGGCTTACTTAAACCGTCAAGGAGGAACAAAGAGCAGGAAGGCGCCAAAGGCTGACACAAGGATCTTGTTGTTGGCAAAAAGGTGACGCATCATCCTCTCGGCAGTGTTCATTCCAGGGGATGAATACTGGGAAAGCAGATTCTCTCATGTCGCCAGGACATGCAGCCGGGAGAGTGGTGCCTACATCCACGGATGTTCGACAGGGTGGTATGGAGATGGGGTCTACCTCACGTGGATCTAATGGCGTCTTGACAAAACCATCAGCTGCCCAGATATGTGTCCAGGACAAGGGATACAGCAGCAGACGGAGTGGACGCATTAACACTTCCTTGGTGTTACAGGAGGATTTACATTTTTCCTCCTTTCCCACTCATACCCAGGTTTCTGAAAGGGTTGAAAAGAGAACGAATGTGGGCGATTCTGTTCGCACCACACTGGTCCCACAGGAGTTGTTACTCAGACCTGCAAGGGTTACTAGCGGAAGATCCTTGGCGGTTGCCTCGGAGGGAGGACCTGTTATCTCAGGGACCGTTCCAACACCCAGTCCTGCACAAGTCGCGTTTAACGGCGTGGCTCTTGAAACCCGGATCTTAAGAGAAAGAGGGATACCAAGAACGGACATTTCTACAATGTTTGTCGCTAGGTAGCTGGTCACAATCATGCACTACTACATAGATTGGAAGAGATATATGGACTGGTGTCAAGAACGTGGGTGGAATTCGACGAACTTCCACTTATCCAGACTTCTAATTTTCCTTCAGGCCGGTCTAGAGGTAGAACTGAGACTGGGCGTTCTGAAGGTTCAAGTTTCGGTTCTCTCCATCCTATTTCTACGGCGGTTGGCATCCTTGCCAGAGGTCAAACCTTTTTACTGGGGGTTCTGGGCATACGTCTTGGTTTCGGCCAGGCGGGTTTGGGAGCCTTATCGGGTATACGTCCCTTTTTCATTTTTTCATGAGGATAGGACGGAATTCCGTACAAGAACAGATTGCCTTCCTAAGTTTGTTTCGGGGGTTCACGTAAACCAGCCATGCATGGTCCCCTCTTCCTAGGGTCTCGCAGATGGGAACGTGTCTTTGGATGTTGTCCGAGCTTTTAGGGGTATACGTGCAGGTTACATAGTCTTTTCAGAAGGTCGGACCATTTGTTTTGTTTTTAGATGGGCCAAGGAAGTTTTGGCCTGCACCTATGCAGTATTTGTCTAGACGGATTTGACTTGCCGTTCGGCAAGCTTATATTTCCTGTAACACACAGGTTTCGGTTTTCAGGCGGGTGCTCCTACCACCCGATCAGTGGGGGCCTCATGGGCGGATGCCAGAGGTGCTTCCACTACTCAACTTTGCAGAGTGGCAACGTGGTCTTTAGCCCACACGTTCACGAAATATTACAGGTTTGATAACTTTGCGTCCGGAGACTCTAAGTTCGGACGTTTAGTTTTGCAGGCCACCGACAGCACTCCCTCCCTTGGGGATAACTTTGGGACATCCCCTAATGTAAATGGATGTTCCAGTGTCCCCTAGTGGATGAAAGAGAAAAGAGGATTTTGGTACTTACCGATAAATCCATTTCTCTGAATCCTCTAGGGGACACTGGACGCCCGCCTCGGTGCTGTCAGCCTGCTTTGTTCTTGTTTAAACAGTTCGTACAAACAGCGTTTGTTTCTTGGATACTGTTTGATATGTTGTACGGTTCGGTTCCTCGCCAGGTGCTATAGTATCATGTCCTATTCTCTCAGTCAAATTTTCCAAACTGAGGGAGGAGGGATGTGAAGGGGGAGGAGCCAGCTGTGCACACAATGCTAATTTTAGATTGTGCCACACCTCCGGTTACAAGCTTCACACTCCCTAATCTAAATGGATGTTCCAGTGTCTCCTAGAGGATTCAGAGAAATGGATTTATCGGTAAGTACCAAAATCCTCTTTTTTAAATGATCGCTACGCAGCAAACATCGGCAGCTAGCGATCAACTCTGAATGACCCCCCCCCCGATGTACAAATGTCTCATGCGCCAGGTTCTGTGCAACTCTGCTTGCGCTAAGCACCTTTCGCCTGAATTAACATCTTTGTCACCACAAGATGTGACAAAACCACTTCATGAGACTGCACTTGTACGTCTGTGTGCGACTGAGTCTGTATACTCACACCAAGTTCCGTCTGCTTCGTATACAGATTCAGACTGTCACACGTAGATATACAAGTGTCGCACATCAAATTAGACAGTGCAGTCGCGTTATGACCAGGACAGAAAATGGATCGAAAAAGATGCTACACCGCTTGGAGCGGCTCGCTTACACCAGGCGGCTCATGCTGCGTGACGTATTGAGGCTAAGTGTATGAGGACACATCTGTATGCTTCTATATACTGGATGTCTTTCTGTTCAGCACTGATGACACATCAGCAGCTAGATGAGCTGTATCGCTAATCTCTCTCTATGTATTATACTTGTTGCTTGAAGTAGATTCTCTTTTTTTTTTTTTTTGCAGCAGCAATGAAATTGTTAATAGGTATTTCTCTGACGTCCTAGTGGATGCTGGGAACTCCGTAAGGACCATGGGGAATAGCGGCTCCGCAGGAGACTGGGCACAAAAAGTAAAAGCTTTAGACTAGCTGGTGTGCACTGGCTCCTCCCCCTATGACCCTCCTCCAAGCCTCAGT
Organism: Pseudophryne corroboree; assembly: GCF_028390025.1. NCBI lineage: Eukaryota > Metazoa > Chordata > Amphibia > Anura > Myobatrachidae > Pseudophryne > Pseudophryne corroboree. The sequence goes on from NC_086448.1 coordinate 816,291,930, forward strand.
TAGATTTTTGTGCCCGAACGAGAAGGGTGCAAGCTAGGTGGCTCTCCTGAGCTACTTAGAAGTAAAAGTTTAAATAGGTTTTTTATTTTCAGTGAGTCCTGCTGGCAACAGGCTCACTGCATCGTGGGACTAAGGGGAGAAGAAGCGAACTCACCTGACTGCAGAGTGGATTGGGCTTCTTGGCTACTGGACATTAGCTCCAGAGGGACGATCACAGGTTCAGCCTGGATGGGTCCCGGAGCCGCGCCGCCGGCCCCCTTACAGAGCCAGAAGAGCGAAGAGGTCCGGAGAAAGCGGCGGCAGAAGACGTTCCTGTCTTCAAATAAGGTAGCGCACAGCACTGCAGCTGTGCGCCATTGCTCTCAGCACACTTCACACTCCGGTCACTGAGGGTGCAGGGCGCTGGGGGGGAGCGCCCTGAGACGCAATAAAAACGATATAAAAACCTTATATGGCTAAAAAAAAATGCATCACATATAGCTCCTGGGCTATATGGATGCATTTATCCCCTGCCAGTTTCCTGAAAAAAGCGGGAGAAAAGGCCGCCGTGAAGGGGTCGGAGCCTTTCTCCTCAGCACACAAGCGCCATTTTCTTTCACAGCTCCGCTGGAAGGACGGCTCCCTGACTCTCCCCTGCAGTCCTGCACTACAGAAACGGGGTAAAACAGAGAGGGGGGCACTATTGGCAGCTAATATATAAATACAGCAGCTATAACAGGGAGTAACACTTATATAAGGTTATCCCTGTATATATATATAGCGCTCTGGTGTGTGCTGGCAAACTCTCCCTCTGTCTCCCCAAAGGGCTAGTGGGGTCCTGTCCTCTATCAGAGCATTCCCTGTGTGTGTGCTGGGTGTCGGTACGATTGTGTCGACATGTATGAGGAGGAAAATGATGTGGAAGCAGAGCAATTGCCTGTGTTAGTGATGTCACCCCCTAGGGAGTCGACACCTGACTGGATGGTAGTAATTAAAGAATTACGTGACAATGTCAGCACTTTACAAAAAACTGTTGACGACATGAGACAGCCGACAAATCAATTAGTGCCTGTTCAGGCGTCTCAGACACCGTCAGGGGCGCTAAAACGCCCGTTACCTCAGATGGTCGACACAGACCCTGACACGGATACTGAATCCAGTGTCGACGGTGACGAGACAAACGTAATGTCCAGTAGGGCCACACGTTACATGATCACGGCAATGAAGGAGGCATTGAACATTTCTGACACTACAAGTACCACAAAAAAGGGTATTATGTGGGGTGTGAAAAAACTACCAGTGGTTTTTCCTGAGTCAGATGAATTAAATGAGGTGTGTGATGAAGCGTGGGTTTCCCCCGATAAAAAACTGCTGATTTCTGACTTCCGGGGGCGGAGCCAGCAAGCATGGCTGCTTTTTAACACAGCTCCTTTGAGCTACTGCACTATCTCCTGCAATCCTCAATTTTCAGCGCTCATTTCAGTGTCTAAACAACTCACTGTTGCTGAGGATACTGTAGGGAACAAATAGAGGTGAAGGCTGCAGGGAAAAAATAAGAAAAAAAAACGTTTGTTTTTGCCCCGGAGTCCGGCCATTGGTATAGATGGCTTATATGACCGCCAGCATGGAGTTGGCGCGAAATGGTGTCTGACGGGGAACTGGGACACTCTCAACCCCGAGACACTGAAGACTACCAAGCGGTTGCTGAGGACAACAACAACACACCCTACAGCCTCACTGGATTGAAGGGAACAGCTGAGCCGAGCGACTGGGTCGAGCGCGACAGTGGAGAGAGACTTCCCGACTGGCCGGGTGAGAGCGGGTGAACACACGGCTCTCAGACCCGAGGACGTCCCTGCGGGGGGGGGGGGGTGTATATCTAACCGCCACAATAACGGAGCCTGCCTGCTGGCCGGAAAGAATCGGCGGATGAAGATTTGCCTGCGGGGGGTGGATGTGCGGCCCGCCTGGAGCGGGTGAATGAGCGCCTCCTCGACCTGACCTGACCCAGATGGTGTGAAATCCGGAGGAGCCCTATCCACACTGCGGAGGCTTGGTGACGGCTTCTATCAGCATCACCCAGCGACAGGATCGAGCAGCACCTCACGGACCGCTGGGAATAGAGGAGTGCTCGTTCCCCTCTTGATGGTCGGCGGGAGGATGGCAAGTAGAGGACAGCCTGGACTCGGCTAATCAGCCCTGCTACGACACAGCCCCGGATTTCCTCAACCCCAGCACACTGCCCGCAGTGACAAAGAGCTCTCCCCACTGGACATTAACATTTTCCTTTCCATTAACACCTCTTGCACAAACTCCCTAATACTTTGTTCCATTCCCCCCTAGTGTGTGTCCCCCCCCTGCCCCCCCCCCCCCCCTTATTCTCTCCCTGCCAAGTCCATGTTCCCTCTTGATATCCCTCCTCTGCTGCTTTTCCTATATCCACAGCGTCAAAAGGTTTGCCATCTCCTATTTAGCGCCCGGCTGGGAGTTACAAAGTGTATTACACCTGGCTGTTACACTGGCTGACCCTGACTCTGAGACGGTTCTGACCCTCTCCCATATGTAGGAATACGACTGATATATGAGGAGACGAGGTAGATGGCACAAATCTAAATGACTTACCCCTGAGCTGTTTCTACTTGGTATTGGGGGAAAATTGCCCTATAGTTCTCAGGGGGTCGTTTGGAGTTAAATCATACAAGGACTGCCTACTTAATTAATTGTCCCAGCACGCCTCTCTTTTGGGACAAATTTGATTGTATCGTCAATATTTTGTTTTTCCTTTATTAATTTATCCCCCTATCTCTTGATATCTAAAAACCATATTGAGAATCAAAAGCTCTATATAGAGGGTTATACTGCCACCTTGTGGTTAAATTGTATATATTCTATATTACCTCATATATTCTTATAACTACTTCAATTTTAGCCCAGTGTTTAAACGGTTTATGAGCTACTGAGTTATAATTGATATTTTATTGATTTGCCCGAGATTCTACGGGGATTCCGATGAGTAGTACGTAGTTTCTCATCTAATTTGCTATATTGAGAGATTTCGTCCACTACTAATTTGGTTATTTAAGCGAAATGTAGACAATTGTGTGTAGTAACAAGGTCTATTCTGCACATTGTGATACGACTATAACACATTCCCTAGGGCTTTTCCACATAACTGACCGTGTGGGCCTGCCCTACGACCTCTTTTTGTTTGAGTCCATAGTGTTATGGACAAATTTCTAGAAAAACATCAAAAATCAACAGACATGCCTGCGTCTAATGCGAAATCAACCTATAAACGCCAAAATACTCAGAAGGGGGGCACTTCCAATATGCCTAACCCCCCCTCTCCAGTATCTGGGGGAGAGGATGGTATCCCTCAATCATACCCCCACAATATTACCTATCCATCACCGGCTGAGAATGCTAAGGAGGTTATTAACATGCTAATGCCCCTTATGGATAAAAAATTTGAAGATTTACATGCTAGACTAGACACTTCTTTGGCTAAGATAGAAGCAAACACAGCTAGGATTGACACTCTAGAACAGAGAACTAGTGACACAGAGGACTCGGTGCATGCTCTGCAACAGGAGCTTGCCACTAAGTCTCAGGCTTTACATGTTCTGACGGAAAAGCTTGATGATTTAGAAAATAGAAATAGAAGATGTAACCTACGTTTTATAGGTATCCCGGAGTCGGTATCAGATACACAGCTGCAGGCTTATATCAGCACTCTCATCCCGGTGGCGCTGGGGTTTCCAAATGCGGACCCTCCGATACCGGTAGAGAGAGCACACAGACTAGGTGCACAACGCAGAGACAGAGATGCACAACCCAGACCGACTATTGCTAAATTCCTCGACTATAGGGACAAGGAACGACTGCTCCAGGCATATCGAGCGACCTCGGAACTTAGGGTAGAGGGTAAAAAAATCTTGGTATTCCAGGATTTTTCAGTCCTAGTCTCTCAAAAACGCAAAGCCTTCTCGGAGGTTTGCAAGTTCTTAGTGAACAAAAAGATTAAATTCGCCTTACTATACCCAGCCAAACTGAGGGTTGTTGAAAACGGCCGTACTCAGCTGTTCACTGACCCCCAACAAGCGAAATCGCACTTCTTCAGGGACGGCCCGCCTTCTCCGGCTCGTTCTGACGTTAGTGCTGACAACTGATTACATGGGTTTTCCATGACATACGGGAATGTTACCGCTAGACGGAGGGGTGGGTGTATTGGGACCAGCTTCCCGGGGCGACGTGCCCTTGTAGTTACATCTAGTTCTGACCTAACGATCCCTCTAAAGGGGCCCCGGAGGGGTTTCCTAGTGCATCCTCAGACCCCTATGCTTGATTCTTATCATACAACTAAATTTTAATATATGACCTTGAATGCTTATGCTTTCTAACTCGTTTTTACTTTTCATTATCATTCTAATTTGATGCTATATTATAACGTCCTAAAAATGTTGACACAGTTTTTCTCACTTGTATTAAAGTTATTGACAGACCGGAGCATCCCCTCCAATGGAGTTGGGGATCCTCAGTGGTTTACCCTGGGCCTGTTGGTTGACCCAGTTTCAGATGTTTATTCAAAAAAAGTTAACGCATTGCTTCACTTTCATTGTGGAATTGTATTTACCTGCCTTCTTTCTGCACTAGTGAATCGAGGATGTGAGGTGGGGAGGGGCTGGGGCCCGTGCCCCCTAGCACTTCAAAGTTCCCCGATGCCCCCCTTGGGAATGGGGTGGTATTTTTCTTTTTCTCTTCTCGCAACTGCGGGAGGGTGGTTGGATCGTAGCAATTTTTCTACCTCATTTGATACAGATGGCAGATGACACATCTGGCATCCCTAATGTTAGGGATAGCTCTCATTGTTCCATATTATCCTGGAATGTGGGAGGATTGAATACCCCGATTAAAAGAAAAAAGATCCTTACTCACCTCCGTAGGAAACGCCCCTCTATAACCTTCTTACAGGAAACACATTGGAGATCGGGGGATGAATGTACGTTACGTGCCCCGTGGATAGCGGAATGTGTGCAGGCCTCTTATTCTTCTAAATCCAGAGGGGTAGCAATTGTATTTCATAAACATCTAAGATATGAAATCCTACACTCCATAGAGGATCCTGAGGGCCGCTACTTAATACTAGACACACTAATAGAGGGCAACAAATTTACACTAGTAAACCTATACGCACCCAATGTTGCAACTGGAGAATTTCTACGACATCTCACTCAGGTCTTGGCTAGCAGAGATAACTTTACCCTGGTGGTGGGTGGGGATTTTAATGCAGTGGATGATCCTGTACTGGATAAATCATCTCCCATCTCGAGACCATCCTCCCCATGCTGGCAATACATACGGGAGATGAGAGAGGCTCTACATTTGAGTGATCCGTGGCGCCTATTACATCAGACAGACAGATCCTATAGCCATTTGTCCAGAGTACATGGTTCATTGTCAAGGATAGACTATATTCTCCTGGCAGACCATTTTTTAAATCAGATCAAAGATACTACTTTAGATGATATAATCATCTCGGATCATGCGCCAGTGAGATTGGAGATGTATGCTGGTTCTCGAGCGGATGTGGACTGCCTTTGACGTTTCCCTGACTACCTGTGCACTTCGGAGGAATTCAAGAAATTTCTCTTGCACTCTTGGAATAATTTCGTGGATGGCAATATAGAGCACTGGGACAACTCTGTGCTGTTCTGGGAAACGTCGAAGGCGGTGCTACGAGGCCATATAATCGGCTACATGGCGAAAAAAAGGAAAGAAAGTTCCAAGCAGTATCATGCATTATATGCAGCTATGTCCCATAGCTTTACCACCTACAAAACTAACCCCTCTGAGACTCTCTTAGAGATATACCTACGGGATAGAAAATTACTGGATGCCTTCTTAACAGCTCAGGCACAACAGCGTCTAGACTTTACTAAGTTTCATTATTATAAATGGGGAAATAAAACTGGAAAATTGCTGGCCACTATGTCAAAAGCTAAGAGGAAGCGCTCCTTTATTACGGCCCTTAAAGATAACACTAGGAATATAACCCACACTAAGACTTCTGATATCTTGGCACACCTCAGTGACTTTTACACCGAATTATATAATCCTATCGCCCCACGGGAGGAAATGCAGAGGGATTTATTGGCACAGGCAAATTTACCGACACTTAGCTCAGAACAGAAAGAAGCATTAGAGGGAGACATTCGGGAAGACGAAATTAAAGCGGTTATAAAGACACTACAACCAAACAAATCACCGGGACCCGATGGGTTTACTGGGTCTTATTATAAACTAATGCAGCAAGAACTTATGCCGACATTATTGGAACTCTATAATAAAATCTATAGGGAACACCCAGTGTATCCAACATTCTCTCAGGCATACACTACCCTTATTCTTAAACCAGACAAAGATCCTATGCTAGCGGATTCCTATAGACCCATTTCCCTTCTAAATTCTGATTTCAAAATTTTCACAAAGATCATAGCAAATAGATTGCAAATAATCCTCCCGGATTTACTGACGGAACACCAATATGGTTTTGTACGTGGCCGTCAGTCAGTCAAGGCAATTCGTACGGCCATTGCGGCAACGGTGGCGTCCAGAAATGCCCCTGATTCGGACTACATGCTCTTAAGCCTAGACACACACAAGGCCTTTGACACTGTGTCATGGCATCACCTCTTTGCCGTGTTGCATTACAGAGGGTTCACAGAGAATTTTGTAAATATTATTAGATATCTCTATGCCGCTCCAACGACCACTTTGTTGGTTAACGGCAAACGGGGTCCACAGATTACGATGCAGAGGGGCACAAGACAGGGGTGTCCCCTATCACCCCTTTTATTTAACTTATCCATAGACCCCCTATTCCGAATTCTACAGAACTCGATGACCTATAAAGGTATTCCAATTGGGGTTAAAGAAATTAAATTGTCGGCATTCGCGGATGATGTGTTGGTTTATGTTGGGAACCCTAAAGACTCTTTACAGAATATTTTAACTTTATTAGAAAACTTTGGACAAATATCAGGCTTTAAGGTAAATTTTTCAAAATCCATAGGGCTGTACCTAAAACTAGAGATGAGCGGGTTCGGTTTCTCTGAATCCGAACCCGCCAGAACTTCATGTTTTTTTTCACGGGTCCGAGCGACTCGGATCTTCCCGCCTTGCTCGGTTAACCCGAGCGCGCCCGAACGTCATCATGACGCTGTCGGATTCTCGCGAGGCTCGGATTCTATCGCGAGACTCGGATTCTATATAAGGAGCCGCGCGTCGCCGCCATTTTCACACGTGCATTGAGATTGATAGGGAGAGGACGTGGCTGGCGTCCTCTCCGTTTAGAATAGATTAGAGAGACACTTGATTTACTAATTTTGGGGAGCATTAGGAGTACTCAGTACAGTGCAGAGTTTTGCTGATAGTGACCAGTGACCACCAGTTTTATTTATAATCCGTTCTCTGCCTGAAAAAAGCGATACACAGCACACAGTGACTCAGTCACATACCATATCTGTGTGCACTGCTCAGGCTCAGGCCAGTGTGCTGCATCATCTATTATCTATATATAATATTATATATATCTGTCTGACTGCTCAGCTCACACAGCTTATAATTGTGGGGGAGACTGGGGAGCACTACTGCAGTGCCAGTTATAGGTTATAGCAGGAGCCAGGAGTACATAATATATTATATAGTGAGTGACCACCAGACACACAGTGCAGTTTATTTAATATATCCGTTCTCTGCCTGAAAAAAGCGATACACACAGTGACTCAGTCAGTCACATACCATATCTGTGTGCACTGCTCAGGCTCAGGCCAGTGTGCTGCATCATCTATATAATATATTATATATCTGTCTGACTGCTCAGCTCACACAGCTTATAATTGTGGGGGAGACTGGGGAGCACTACTGCAGTGCCAGTTATAGGTTATAGCAGGAGCCAGGAGTACATAATATTATATTAAAATTAAACAGTGCACACTTTTGCTGCAGGAGTGCCACTGCCAGTGTGACTAGTGACCAGTGACCTGACCACCAGTATATATAATATTAGTAGTATACTATCTCTTTATCAACCAGTCTATATATTAGCAGCAGACACAGTACAGTGCGGTAGTTCACGGCTGTGGCTACCTCTGTGTCGGCACTCGGCAGCCCGTCCATAATTGTATATACCACCTAACCGTGGTTTTTTTTTCTTTCTTTATACATACATACTAGTTACGAGTATACTATCTCTTTATCAACCAGTCTATATTAGCAGCAGACACAGTACAGTGCGGTAGTTCACGGCTGTGGCTACCTCTGTGTCGGCACTCGGCAGCCCGTCCATAATTGTATATACCACCTAACCGTGGTTTTTTTTTCTTTCTTTATACATACATACTAGTTACGAGTATACTATCTCTTTTTCTCTATCGTCCTAGTGGATGCTGGGGTTCCTGAAAGGACCATGGGGAATAGCGGCTCCGCAGGAGACAGGGCACAAAAAGTAAAGCTTTACGATCAGGTGGTGTGTACTGGCTCCTCCCCCTATGACCCTCCTCCAAGCCTCAGTTAGATTTTTGTGCCCGGCCGAGAAGGGTGCAATCTAGGTGGCTCTCCTAAAGAGCTGCTTAGAAAAGTTTAGCTTAGGTTTTTTATTTTACAGTGAGTCCTGCTGGCAACAGGATCACTGCAACGAGGGACTTAGGGGAGAAGAAGTGAACTCACCTGCGTGCAGGATGGATTGGCTTCTTTGGCTACTGGACATTAGCTCCAGAGGGACGATCACGGGTACAGCCTGGATGGTCACCGGAGCCTCGCCGCCGGCCCCCTTGCAGATGCTGAAACGAGAAGAGGTCCAGAATCGGCGGCAGAAGACTCCTCAGTCTTCTTAAGGTAGCGCACAGCACTGCAGCTGTGCGCCATTTCCTCTCAGCACACTTCACACGGCAGTCACTGAGGGTGCAGGGCGCTGGGAGGGGGGCGCCCTGGGAGGCAAATGTAAACCTATTTTTGGCAAAAAATACCTCACATATAGCCTCCGGGGGCTATATGGAGATATTTAACCCCTGCCAGAATCCGTTAAAGAGCGGGAGACGAGCCCGCCGAAAAAGGGGCGGGGCCTATCTCCTCAGCACACAGCGCCATTTTCCCTCACAGAAAGGCTGGAGGGAAGGCTCCCAGGCTCTCCCCTGCACTGCACTACAGAAACAGGGTTAAAACAGAGAGGGGGGGCACTAATTTGGCGTTAGAAATATATAAAAAAGATGCTATAAGGGAAAACACTTATAAGGTTGTCCCTATATAATTATAGCGTTTTTGGTGTGTGCTGGCAAACTCTCCCTCTGTCTCTCCAAAGGGCTAGTGGGTCCTGTCCTCTATCAGAGCATTCCCTGTGTGTGTGCTGTGTGTCGGTACGTGTGTGTCGACATGTATGAGGACGATGTTGGTGAGGAGGCGGAGCAATTGCCTGTAATGGTGATGTCACTCTCTAGGGAGTCGACACCGGAATGGATGGCTTATTTAGGGAATTACGTGATAATGTCAACACGCTGCAAGGTCGGTTGACGACATGAGACGGCCGACAAACAATTAGTACCGGTCCAGACGTCTCAAAAACACCGTCAGGGGTTTTTAAAACGCCCGTTTACTTTAGTCGGTCGACACAGACACGGACACTGAATCCAGTGTCGACGGTGAATAAACAAACGTATTCCTTATTAGGGCCACACGTTAAGGGCAATGAAGGAGGTGTTACATATTTCTGATACTACAAGTACCACAAAAGAGGGTATTATGTGGGATGTGAAAAAACTACCGTAGTTTTTCCTGAATCAGATAAATTAAATGAAGTGTGTGATGATGCGTGGGATCCCCCCGATAGAAAATTATTGGCGGTATACCCTTTCCCGCCAGAAGTTAGGGCGCGTTGGGAAACACCCCTTAGGGTGGATAAGGCGCTCACACGCTTATCAAAACAAGTGGCGGTACCGTCTATAGATAGGGCCGTCCTCAAGGAGCCAGCTGACAGGAGGCTGGAAAATATCATAAAAAGTATATACACACATACTGGTGTTATACTACGACCAGCGATCGCCTCAGCCTGGATGTGCAGAGCTGGGGTGGCTTGGTCGGATTCCCTGACTAAAAATATTGATACCCTTGACAGGGACAGTATTTTATTGACTATAGAGCATTTAAAGGATGCATTTCTATATATGCGAGATGCACAGAGGGATATTTGCACTCTGGCATCAAGAGTAAGTGCGATGTCCATATCTGCCAGAAGATGTTTATGGACACGACAGTGGTCAGGTGATGCAGATTCCAAACGACACATGGAAGTATTGCCGTATAAAGGGGAGGAGTTATTTGGGGTCGGTCCATCGGACCTGGTGGCCACGGCAACTGCTGGAAAATCCACCGTTTTTACCCTAAGTCACATCCCTGCAGAAAAAGACACCGTCTTTTCAGCCTCAGTCCTTTCGTCCCTATAAGAGTCATATTTGCCCAGGGATAGAGGAAAGGGAAGAAGACTGCAGCAGGCAGCCCATTCCCAGGAACAGAAGCCTTCCACCGCTTCTGCCAAGCTCTCAGCATGACGCTGGGACCGTACAGGACCCCTGGATCCTACAAGTAGTATCCCAGGGGTACAGATTGGAATGTCGAAACGTTTCCCCCTCGCAGGCTCCTGAAGTCTGCTTTACCAAGGTCTCCCTCCGACAAGGAGGCAGTATGGGAAAAAAATTCACAAGCTGTATTCCCAGCAGGTGATAATCAAATTACCCCTCCTACAACAAGGAAAGGGGTATTATTCCACACTATATTGTGGTACTGAAGCCAGAAGGCTAGGTGAGACCTATTCTAAATCTAAAAAATTTGAACACTTAACAAAGGTTCAAATCAAGATGGAGTCACTCAGAGCAGTGATAACGAACCAGGAAGAAGGGGACTATATAGTGTCCCGGGACATCAGGGATGCTTACCTCCATGTCCCAAATTTGCCCTTCTCACTAAGGGTACCTCAGGTTCGTGGTATAGAACTGTCTCTATCAGTTTCAGACGCTGCCGTTTGGATTGTCCACGGCACCCCGGGTCTTTACCAAGGTAATGGCCGAAATGATGATTCTTCTTCGATGAAAAGGCGTCTTAATTACCCCTTACTTGGACGATCTCCTGATAAGGGCAAAGTCCAGGGAACAGTTGGAGGTCGGAGTAGCACTATCTCGGATACTGCTACAACAGCACGGGTGGATTCTAAATATTCCAAAATCGCAGCTGATCCTGACGACACATCTGCTGTGCCTAGGGATGATTCTGGACACAGTCCAGAAAAAGGTGTTTCTCCCGGAAGAGAAAGCCAGGGAGTTATCCGAGCTAGTCAAGAACCTCCTAAAACCAGGAAAAGTGTCAGTGCATCATTGCACAAGGGTCCTGGTAAAAATGGTGGCTTCCTACGAAGCAATTCCATTCGGCAGATTTCACGCAAGAACTTTTCAGTGGGATCTGCTGGACAAATGGTCCGGATCGCATCTTCAGATGCATCAGCGGATAACCCTATATCCAAGGACAAGGGCGTCTCTCCTGTGGTGGTTACAGAGTGCTCATCTTCTAGAGGGCCGCAGATTCGGCATTCAGGATTGGATGCTGGTGACCACGGAGGCCAGCCCGAGAGGCTGGGGAGCAGTCACACAAGGGAAAAATTTCCAGGGAGTGTGATCAAGTCTGGAGACTTTTCTCCACATAAATATACTGGAGCTAAGGGTAAATTTATAATGCTCTAAGCTTAGCAAGACCTCTGCTTCAAAGTCAGCCGGTATTGATCCAGTGGGGAAAACATCACGGCAGTCGCCCACGTAAATAGACAGGGCGGCACAAGAAGCAGGAGGGCAATGGCAAAAACTGCAAGGACTTTTCGCTGGGCGGAAAATCATGTGATAGCACTGTCAGCAGTGTTTCATTCCGGGAATGGAAACTGGGAAGCAGACTTCCTCAGCAGGCACGACCTCCACCCGGCAGAGTGGAAACTTCATCGGGAAGTTTTCCACATGATTGTAAACCGTTGGGAAATACCAAAGGTGGACATGATGGCGTCCCGTCTGAACAAAAAACGGGACAGGTATTGCGCCAGGTTAAGAGACCCTCAGGCAATAGCTGTGGACGTTCTGGTAACACCGTGGGTGTACCAGTCGGTGTATGTGTTCCATCCTCTGCTTCTCATACCTTAGGTACTGAGAATTATAAGACGTAGAGGAGTAAGAACTATACTCATGGCTCCGGATTGTCCAAGAAGTACTTGGTACCCGGAACTTAAAGAGATGCTCACAGAGGATTTATGGCCTCTGCCGCTAAGAAGGGACTTGTTTCAGCAAGTACCATGTCTGTTCCAAGACTTACCGCAGCTGCGTTTGACGGCATGGCGGTGGAACGCCGGATCCTAAGGGAAAAAGGCATTCAGGAAGAGGTCATTCCTACCCTGGTCAAAGCCAGAAAGGAGGTGACCGCACAACATTATCACCACATGTGGCAAAAATATGTTGCGTGGTGTGAGGCCAGAAAGGCCCCACGAAGAAATTTCAACTCGGTCGATTCCTGCATTTCCTGCAAACAGGAGTGTCTATGGGCCTCAAATTGGGGTCCATTAAGGTTCAAATTTCGGCCCTGTCGATTTTCTTCCAGAAAGAATTGGCTTCAGTTCCTGAAGTCCAGAAGTTTGTCAAGGGAGTATTGCATATACAACCCCCTTTGGTGCCTCCAGTGGCACTGTGGGATCTCAACGTAGTTCTGGGATTCCTCAAATCACATTGGTTTAAAACCAGTCAAATCTGTGGATTTGAAGCATCTCACATGAAAAGTGACCATGCTCTTGGCCCTGGCCTGGACCAGGCGAGTGTCAAATTGGTGGGTTTTTTCTCAAAAAAGCCATATCTGTTTGTCCATTTGGACAGGGCAGAGCTGCGGACTCGTCCCCAGTTCTCTCCCTAAGGTGGTGTCAGTGTTTCACCTGAACCAGCTTATTGTGGTGCCTTGCGCCTACTGGGGACTTGGAGGACTCCAAGTTGCTGGATGTTGTCAGGGCCCTGAAAATATAGGTTCCAGGACGGCTGGAGTCAGGAAAACTGACTTGCTGTTATCCTGTATGCACCCAACAAACTGGGTGCTCTTGCTTCTAAGCAGACTATTGCTAGTTGGATGTGTAATACAATTCAGCTTGCACATTCTGTGGCAGGCCTGCCACAGCCAAAATATGTAAATGCCCATTCCACAAGGAAGGTGGGCTCATCTTGGGCGGCTGCCCGAGGGGTCTCGGCTTTACAACTTTGCCGAGCGGCTATTTAGTCAGGGGCAAACACGTTTGTAAAATCCTACAAATTTGATACCCTGGCTAAGGAGGACCTGGAGTTCTCTCATTCGGTGCTGCAGAGTCATCCGCACTCTCCCGCCCGTTTGGGAGCTTTGGTATAATCCCCATGGTCCTTTCAGGAACCCCAGCATCCACTAGGACGATAGAGAAAATAAGAATTTACTTACCGATAATTCTATTTCTCGGAGTCCGTAGTGGATGCTGGGCGCCCATCCCAAGTGCGGATTATCTGCATTACTTGTACATAGTTACAAAAATCGGGTTATTATTGTTGTGAGCCATCTTTTCAGAGGCTCCGCTGTTATCATGCTGTTAACTGGGTTCAGATCACAGGTTGTACAGTGTGATTGGTGTGGCTGGTATGAGTCTTACCCGGGATTCAAAATCCTTCCTTATTGTGTACGCTCGTCCGGGCACAGTATCCTAACTGAGGCTTGGAGGAGGGTCATAGGGGGAGGAGCCAGTACACACCACCTGATCGTAAAGCTTTACTTTTTGTGCCCTGTCTCCTGCGGAGCCGCTATTCCCCATGGTCCTTTCAGGAACCCCAGCATCCACTACGGACTCCGAGAAATAGAATTATCGGTAAGTAAATTCTTATTATCAACCAGTCTATATATTAGCAGCAGACACAGTACAGTGCGGTAGTTCACGGCTGTGGCTACCTCTGTGTCGGCACTCGGCAGCCCGTCCATAATTGTATATACCACCTAACCGTGGTTTTTTTTTCTTTCTTTATACATACATACTAGTTACGAGTATACTATCTCTTTATCAACCAGTCTATATTAGCAGCAGACACAGTACAGTGCGGTAGTTCACGGCTGTGGCTACCTCTGTGTCGGCACTCGGCAGCCCGTCCATAATTGTATATACCACCTAACCGTGTTTTTTTTTTTCTTTCTTTATACATACATACTAGTTACGAGTATACTATCTCTTTATCAACCAGTCTATATTAGCAGCAGACACAGTACAGTGCGGTAGTTCACGGCTGTGGCTACCTCTGTGTCGGCACTCGGAAGCCCGTCCATAATTGTATATACCACCTAACCGTGTTTTTTTTTTCTTTCTTTATACATACATACTAGTTACGAGTATACTATCTCTTTATCAACCAGTCTATATATTAGCAGCAGACACAGTACAGTGCGGTAGTTCACGGCTGTGGCTACCTCTGTGTCGGCACTCGGCAGCCCGTCCATAATTGTATACTAGTATCCAATCCATCCATCTCCATTGTTTACCTGAGGTGCCTTTTAGTTGTGCCTATTAAAATATGGAGAACAAAAATGTTGAGGTTCCAAAATTAGGGAAAGATCAAGATCCACTTCCACCTCGTGCTGAAGCTGCTGCCACTAGTCATGGCCGAGACGATGAAATGCCAGCAACGTCGTCTGCCAAGGCCAATGCCCAATGTCATAGTACAGAGCATGTCAAATCCAAAACACCAAATATCAGTAAAAAAAGGACTCCAAAACCTAAAATAAAATTGTCGGAGGAGAAGCGTTAACTTGCCAATATGCCATTTACCACACGGAGTGGCAAGGAACGGCTGAGGCCCTGGCCTATGTTCATGGCTAGTGGTTCAGCTTCACATGAGGATGGAAGCACTCAGCCTCTCGCTAGAAAAATGAAAAGACTCAAGCTGGCAAAAGCAGCACAGCAAAGAACTGTGCATTCTTCGAAATCCCAAATCCACAAGGAGAGTCCAATTGTGTCGGTTGCGATGCCTTACCTTCCCAACACTGGACGTGAAGAGCATGCGCCTTCCACCATTTGCACGCCCCCTGCAAGTGCTGGAAGGAGCACCCGCAGTCCAGTTCCTGATAGTCAGATTGAAGATGTCAGTGTTGAAGTACACCAGGATGAGGAGGATATGGGTGTTGCTGGCGCTGGGGAGGAAATTGACCAGGAGGATTCTGATGGTGAGGTGGTTTGTTTAAGTCAGGCACCCGGGGAGACACCTGTTGTCCGTGGGAGGAATATGGCCGTTGACATGCCAGGTGAAAATACCAAAAAAATCAGCTCTTCGGTGTGGAGGTATTTCACCAGAAATGCGGACAACAGGTGTCAAGCCGTGTGTTCCCTTTGTCAAGCTGTAATAAGTAGGGGTAAGGACGTTAACCACCTCGGAACATCCTCCCTTATACGTCACCTGCAGCGCATTCATAATAAGTCAGTGACAAGTTCAAAAACTTTGGGTGACAGCGGAAGCAGTCCACTGACCAGTAAATCCCTTCCTCTTGTAACCAAGCTCACGCAAACCACCCCACCAACTCCCTCAGTGTCAATTTCCTCCTTCCCCAGGAATGCCAATAGTCCTGCAGGCCATGTCACTGGCAATTCTGACGAGTCCTCTCCTGCCTGGGATTCCTCCGATGCATCCTTGCGTGTAACGCCTACTGCTGCTGGCGCTGCTGTTGTTGCCGCTGGGAGTCGATGGTCATCCCAGAGGGGAAGTCGTAAGCCCACTTGTACTACTTCCAGTAAGCAATTGACTGTTCAACAGTCCTTTGCGAGGAAGATGAAATATCACAGCAGTCATCCTACTGCAAAGCGGATAACTGAGTCCTTGACAACTATGTTGGTGTTAGACGTGCGTCCGGTATCCGCCGTTAGTTCACAGGGAACTAGACAATTTATTGAGGCAGTGTGCCCCCGTTACCAAATACCATCTAGGTTCCACTTCTCTAGGCAGGCGATACCGAGAATGTACACGGACGTCAGAAAAAGACTCACCAGTGTCCTAAAAAATGCAGTTGTACCCAATGTCCACTTAACCACGGACATGTGGACAAGTGGAGCAGGGCAGGGTCAGGACTATATGACTGTGACAGCCCACTGGGTAGATGTATGGACTCCCGCCGCAAGAACAGCAGCGGCGGCACCAGTAGCAGCATCTCGCAAACGCCAACTCTTTCCTAGGCAGGCTACGCTTTGTATCACCGCTTTCCAGAATACGCACACAGCTGAAAACCTCTTACGGCAACTGAGGAAGATCATCGCGGAATGGCTTACCCCAATTGGACTCTCCTGTGGATTTGTGGCATCGGACAACGCCAGCAATATTCTGTGTGCATTAAATATGGGCAAATTCCAGCACGTCCCATGTTTTGCACATACCTTGAATTTGGTGGTGCAGAATTTTTTTAAAAACGACAGGGGCGTGCAAGAGATGCTGTCGGTGGCCAGAAAAATTGCGGGACACTTTCGGCGTACAGGCACCACGTACAGAAGACTGGAGCACCACCAAAAACTACTGAACCTGCCCTGCCATCATCTGAAGCAAGAAGTGGTAACGAGGTGGAATTCAACCCTCTATATGCTTCAGAGGTTGGAGGAGCAGCAAAAGGCCATTCAAGCCTATACAATTGAGCACGATATAGTAGGTGGAATGCACCTGTCTCAAGTGCAGTGGAGAATGATTTCAACGTTGTGCAAGGTTCTGATGCCCTTTGAACTTGCCACACGTGAAGTCAGTTCAGACACTGCCAGCCTGAGTCAGGTCATTCCCCTCATCAGGCTTTTGCAGAAGAAGCTGGAGGCATTGAAGAAGGAGCTAAAAGGGAGCGATTCCGCTAGGCATACATAGTAACATAGTATCTGAGGTTGAAAAAAGACAATTGTCCATCGAGTTCAACCTATTTGTGGTGTCCTCTGCATGATGATTTGACTAAATAGTAACTATAATGCATGACTATGCACCATACCCCTGGATATCCTTATCCAATAGGAATTTATCTAACCCATTCTTAAAGGTGTTGACAGATTCCGCCATTACAACTCCCTCGGGCAGGGAATTCCAAACACGTATTGTCCTTACCGTGAAAAAGCCTTTACGCCGTATTGTGCGGAATCTCCTCTCCTCTAACCTGAGCGAGTGTCCACGAGTCCTCTGTGTTGATCTAACCAAAAACAGGTCCCGCGCAAGCTCTGAGTATTGTCCCCTTATATATTTGTAGATGTTGATCATATCCCCTCTTAGTCTCCGCTTTTCCAATGTAAACATGCCTAGTCTTTCAAGCCTTTCCTTGTATTCCATCGTCTCCATGCCCTTAATTAGTTTGGTCGCCCTCCTTTGTACCTTTTCAAGCTCCAGGATATCCTTTTTGTAGTACGGTGCCCAGAACTGTACACAGTATTCAAGGTGTGGCCTCACTAGTGATTTATATAATGGGAGTATAATACTCTCGCCCCTAGCATCAATACCCCGTTTTATGCATGCTAATATCTTATTAGCCTTCTTTGCTGCAGTCCTACTTTGGGTACTACTGCTTAGCTTGCTATCTATGAGGACACCTAAGTCCTTTTCCAGTACAGAATCCCCTAGTTTTACCCCATTTAGTAGGTAGGTGTACTTTTTGTTCTTGTTACCACAGTGCATTACCTTACACTTGTCTGTGTTGAAGCGCATTCTCCATTTGGCTGCCCATGCTTCTAATTTAACTAAGTCGTTCTGAAGAGACTCGGCATCCTCCTCTGTATTTATAACCTTACACAATTTGGTATCATCTGCAAAAATTGACACCATGCTCTCTAGACCTTCTGTTAGGTCGTTAATGAAAATATTGAACAATAGCGGTCCTAATACTGAGCCTTGCGGCACACCACTTAGCACTTCAGTCCAAGTTGAAAAATATCCATTAACCACAACGCGCTGCTTCCTATTATCTAACCAGTTTTTGACCCAAGTGCATATTGTGCTTCCTATCCCTGATTCTTGTAGCTTGTATATAAGTCTCATGTGTGGTACAGTATCAAACGCTTTGGCAAAGTCTAAAAAGATTACATCCACGTCTTTACCCTGATCTAGGTTTGCGCTTACTGTTTCATAAAAGCCAAGTAAGTTGGTTTGACAGGATCTGTCTTTCATAAACCCATGTTGATTCCTTTTAATGACCTTATTGGTTTCAAGGAACTTCTGAATACTATCTCTTAGAATACCTTCCAATACTTTCCCCACTATAGATGTAAGACTAACTGGTCTATAATTACCTGGTTCAGCTTTACTTCCCTTTTTGAATATAGGCATGTGGGACTTGTGGATGCAGCCCTTAATTCGCTTAACAAGGATTCACGGGTGGTCAATCTGTTGAAATCAGAGCACTACATTTTGGCCACCGTGCTCGATCCTAGATTTAAAGCCTACCTTGGATCTCTCTTTCCGGCAGACACAGGTCTGCTGGGGTTGAAAGACCTGCTGGTGACAAAATTGTCAAGTCAAGCGGAACGCGACCTGTCAACATCTCCTCCTTCACATTCTCCCGCAACTGGGGGTGCGAGGAAAAGGCTCAGAATTCCGAGCCCACCCGCTGGCGGTGATGCAGGGCAGTCTGGAGCGACTGCTGATGCTGACATCTGGTCCGGACTGAAGGACCTGACAACGATTACGGACATGTCGTCTACTGTCACTGCATATGATTCTCTCAACATTGATAGAATGGTGGAGGATTATATGAGTGACCGCATCCAAGTAGGCACGTCACACAGTCCGTACTTATACTGGCAGGAAAAAGAGGCAATTTGGAGGCCCTTGCACAAACTGGCTTTATTCTACCTAAGTTGCCCTCCCACAAGTGTGTACTCCGAAAGAGTGTTTAGTGCCGCCGCTCACCTTGTCAGCAATCGGCGTACGAGGTTACATCCAGAAAATGTGGAGAAGATGATGTTCATTAAAATGAATTATAATCAATTCCTCCGCGGAGACATTGACCAGCAGCAATTGCCTCCACAAAGTACACAGGGAGCTGAGATGGTGGATTCCAGTGGGGACGAATTGATAATCTGTGAGGAGGGGGATGTACACGGTGATATATCGGAGGGTGAAGATGAGGTGGACATCTTGCCTCTGTAGAGCCAGTTTGTGCAAGGAGAGATTAATTGCTTCTTTTTTGGGGGGGGTCCAAACCAACCCGTCATATCAGTCACAGTCGTGTGGCAGACCCTGTCACTGAAATGATGGGTTGGTTAAAGTGTGCATGTCCTGTTTTGTTTATACAACATAAGGGTGGGTGGGAGGGCCCAAGGACAATTCCATCTTGCACCTCTTTTTTCTTTTCTTTTTCTTTGCATCATGTGCTGATTGGGGAGGGTTTTTTTGGAAGGGACATCCTGCGTGACACTGCAGTGCCACTCCTAGATGGGCCCGGTGTTTGTGTCGGCCACTAGGGTCGCTAATCTTACTCACACAGTCAGCTACCTCATTGCGCCTCTTTTTTTCTTTGCGTCATGTGCTGTTTGGGGAGGGTTTTTTGGAAGGGACATCCTGCGTGACACTGCAGTGCCACTCCTAGATGGGCCCGGTGTTTGTGTCGGCCACTAGGGTCGCTAATCTTACTCACACAGCTACCTCATTGCGCCTCTTTTTTTCTTTGCGTCATGTGCTGTTTGGGGAGGGTTTTTTGGAAGGGACATCCTGCGTGACACTGCAGTGCCACTCCTAGATGGGCCCGGTGTTTGTGTCGGCCACTAGGGTCGCTTATCTTACTCACACAGCGACCTCGGTGCAAATTTTAGGACTAAAAATAATATTGTGAGGTGTGAGGTATTCAGAATAGACTGAAAATGAGTGTAAATTATGGTTTTTGAGGTTAATAATACTTTGGGATCAAAATGACCCCCAAATTCTATGATTTAAGCTGTTTTTTAGTGTTTTTTGAAAAAAACACCCGAATCCAAAACACACCCGAATCCGACAAAAAAAATTCGGTGAGGTTTTGCCAAAACGCGTTCGAACCCAAAACACGGCCGCGGAACCGAACCCAAAACCAAAACACAAAACCCGAAAAATTTCAGGCGCTCATCTCTACCTAAAACATGGGATAAGGTGCCCGGGATGGGGGAAACAGATCCCTATAAAATGGGCTAACACTTCCATAACATATCTAGGCATTAGCCTTCCGAAATACCCCTCGGAACTGTATAGGCTGAATGTTAAGACGACAATAACTCTCATTACGAAGGAACTTGATAGTTGGAACCATTTAATGCTTTCATATTTAGGGAGAGCAGCCTTGATAAAAATGTGTACATTTCCACGATTATTATACATTATACAGTCCTTACCAATATTGCTTAGTAGATCAGACCTATCCCACATAACTAGATTGTTCAGACAGTTTATTTGGAAAGGCAAAAGAGCTCGTATTGCCATGCATAAGTTACAACAACCAAAATCTAATGGCGGAATTAACTTCCCTAACGTTTTGCTTTATAACCACGCATCTCTATTGAGGTTTTTGAGAGATTGGTTAAACGACACAGACACGTATGCAAACACACAACTTGAGACACAGTTCCTAAAATCTAAAAACTTAACAAACTTCCTCCATTGTCTGGAGGGGGATTGTGATCGGGATATACAAGATAATCCCCTTTTATGGTCGGTTTATCGCCTTTGGCACTCCTTAAGAAGTTCAGGAAATTTAGGGAGACACAACTCCTTGTTTCTACGGTTTCTAGGTAATCCTGATTTCCAGCATGGGGAGGCGGGGTTCCCCTTTAAGATGTTCCACGATGAGGGTCTGCAAGACATAGGACAATTAGTCAACACGGACACAGGGAAACCTCTTACGTTTACTCAAGCGCGGGAAAAATTCCCATTCCTACGAGATTATCCGTTGGCCTTTCTCCAGTTGCAGCATTATACATGCTCGGTTCTTAGGACACTGTCAAAAGAGGACCTGAATAACACACTAGATGCCCTATTGCGCACACCTCCAGCAACGAAGAGAGCCCTCTCACTACACTATAAACGTTTAAGCACTCAGCTGGATTACTCTCACTCGGGCTCGGGAATGTGCAAATGGTTATTAGACTTTCCTAACCTGACATGTGACATACTACTAAAGAACTTACTACACTCCTGCAAACTTTTGCCTTCAGCACAATATCAAGAGATGTTTTATAATATAACACATAGAACTTACTTCTGCCCTTATAAACAACACAGGGCGGGCATGACGGAATCGGACAATTGTCTGAAATGTAGCGCCCCCAAAGCAGACCTATTGCATTGTTTCTGGTTGTGCCCACTTCTTCGTCGCTTTTGGCTCCTAATACGCCAATATGCTATGGAGCACCTAGTAAACTTTATCCCTTTTACAGCAGAGTGGGCCCTGTTTGGAATAATCCCGGCTGGGCAAAGAGTAACGAAGGGGGGTAGACGATTATTGTTGGCAATTAGTGCAGCGGCACGTAAAGCAATTCTGCAATCTCGGATAGACAAGAATCCTCCTACTCTGTCACTATTCAAAGGAAAGCTGCATCATATATTCCAGATGCACTGGATATAAACATCTTTGCAGAAAGACAAACTAGCAGAGCAATTTTTTGAATCCTGGGAAAGCTATGTGGCTACTCTTCCAGTAGATTTCCAAACCAGAATTCAAACATCACTAAAACACACTGAATGGTTTGAAACAAGAATGGCAGTTGGTGATCCTCCCATATTGTTGATGGATTAGGGTTGGGGGTGTCGCGGGGCCTCAGCCTCCTCATATCTCCACTATACTTAGAATGGCAGGTCTGTAGTGCAAACTCTTAAGCCGCATTTCTTTCACATGATGTTTTTTTGTGTTCTTTATCCATGAAGTGCCGCTACTCATGTGTACTTGCTCAATGTAAATGCAAACGAATTTGTAACAATGAAGCAATGTTTTAATAAAAATGTTATACTTTAAAAAAAAAAAAAAAACTGCTGATTTCTAATAAATTATTGGCACTATACCCTTTCCCGCCAGAGGTTAGGGCACGTTGGGAAACACCCCCTAGGGTAGATAAGGCGCTCACACGCTTATCAAAACAAGTGGCGTTACCGTCTCCTGATACGGCCGCTCTCAAGGAACCAGCTGATAGAAGGCTGGAAAATATCTTAAAAGGTATATACACACATACCAGTGTTATACTGCGACCAGCGATCGCCTCAGCCTGGATGTGCAGCGCTGGAGTGGCTTGGTCGGATTCCTTGACTGAAAATATTGATACCCTGGATAGGGACAGTATATTATTAACTATAGAGCATTTAAAGGATGCATTACTATATATGCGAGATGCACAGAGGGATATTTGCACCCTGGCATCTAGAGTAAGTGCGATGTCCATTTCTGCCAGAAGAACGTTATGGACGCGACAGTGATCAGGTGATGCGGATTCCAAACGACATATGGAAGTATTGCCGTATAAAGGGGAGGAGTTATTTGGGGTCGGTCTATCGGACCTGGTGGCCACAGCAACGGCTGGAAAATCCACCTTTTTACCCCAGGTCACCTCTCAGCAGAAAAAGACACCGTCTTTTCAAACCCAGTCCTTTCGTCCCTATAAGGGCAAGAGGGAAAAAGGCCGCTCGTTCCTGCCCCGGGGCAGAGGAAGGGGAAAAAGACTGCACCATGCAGCCTCTTCCCAGGAGCAGAAGCCCTCCCCCGCTTCTGCCAAGTCCTCAGCATGACGCTGGGGCTCTGCAAGCAGACTCGGGCACGGTGGGGGGCCGTCTCAAGAATTTCAGCGCGCAGTGGGCTCACTCGCAAGTGGACCCCTGGATCCTGCAGGTAGTATCACAGGGGTACAAATTGGAATTCGAGACGTCTCCCCCTCGCCGGTTCCTGAAGTCTGCTCTACCAACGTCTCCCTCCGACAGGGAGGCAGTATTGGAAGCTATTCACAAGCTGTATTCCCAGCAGGTGATAATCAAGGTACCCCTCCTACAACAGGGAAAGGGGTATTATTCCACGCTGTTTGTGGTACCGAAGCCGGACGGCTCGGTGAGACCAATTTTAAATCTAAAATCTTTGAACACTTACATAAAAAGGTTCAAATTCAAGATGGAGTCACTCAGAGCAGTGATAGCGAACCTGGAAGAAGGGGACTATATGGTATCTCTAGACATCAAGGATGCTTATCTCCATGTCCCAATCTACCCTTCTCACCAAGGGTACCTCAGGTTTGTGATACAAAACTGTCATTATCAGTTTCAGACGCTGCCGTTTGGATTGTCCACGGCATCACGGGTCTTTACCAAGGTAATGGCCGAAATGATGATTCTTCTTCGAAGAAAAGGCGTATTAATTATCCCTTACTTGGACGATCTCCTGATAAGGGCAAGGTCCAGGGAACAGTTAGAGGTCGGAGTAGCACTATCTCAGGTAGTGCTACGTCAGCACGGGTGGATTCTAAATATCCCAAAATCACAGCTGATTCCAACAACACGTCTACTGTTCCTAGGGATGATTCTGGACACAGTCCAGAAAAAGGTGTTTCTCCCGGAGGAGAAGGCCAGGGAGTTATCCGAGCTAGTCAGGAACCTCCTAAAACCAGGACAAGTGTCAGTGCATCAGTGCACGAGAGTCCTGGGAAAAATGGTGGCTTCTTACGAAGCGATTCCATTCGGAAGATTCCATGCAAGAACTTTTCAGTGGGATCTGCTGGACAAATGGTCCGGATCGCATCTTCAGATGCATCAGCGGATAACCCTATCTCCAAGGACAAGGGTATCTCTCCTGTGGTGGTTACAGAAGGCTCATCTTCTAGAGGGCCGCAGATTCGGCATTCAGGATTGGATGCTGGTAACCACGGATGCCAGCCTGAGAGGCTGGGGAGCAGTCACACAGGGAAAAAATTTCCAGGGCTTGTGGTCAAGCATGGAAACGTCTCTTCACATAAATATCCTAGAGCTAAGGGCCATTTACAATGCCCTAAGTCAAGCAAGGCCTCTGCTTCAGGGTCAACCGGTATTGATCCAGTCGGACAACATCACGGCTGTCGCCCACGTAAACAGACAGGGCGGCACAAGAAGCAGGAGGGCAATGGCAGAAGCTGCAAGGATTCTCCGCTGGGCGGAAAATCATGTGATAGCACTGTCAGCAGTGTTCATTCCGGGAGTGGACAACTGGGAAGCAGACTTCCTCAGCAGACACGACCTCCACCCGGGGGAGTGGGGACTTCATCCAGAAGTCTTCCAAGTGATTGTAAACCGTTGGGAAAAACCAAAGGTGGACATGATGGCGTCCCGTCTCAACAAGAAACTGGACAGATATTGCGCCAGGTCAAGGGACCCTCAGGCAATAGCGGTGGACGCTCTGGTAACTCCGTGGGTGTTCCAGTCGGTATATGTGTTCCCTCCTCTTCCTCTCATACCAAAAGTACTGAGAATCATAAGAAGGAGAGGAGTAAGAACGATACTCGTGGCTCCGGATTGGCCAAGAAGAACTTGGTACCCGGAGCTGCAAGAGATGCTCACGGAGGACCCGTGGCCTCTACCTCTAAGGAAGGACCTGCTCCAGCAGGGACCTTGTCTGTTCCAAGACTTACCGCGGCTGCGTTTGACGGCATGGCGGTTGAACGCCGGATCCTGAAGGAAAAAGGCATTCCAGATGAAGTCATCCCTACCCTGATCAAGGCCAGGAAGGATGTAACTGCAAAACATTATCATCGCATTTGGCGAAAATATGTTGCGTGGTGTGAGTCCAAGAAGGCCCCTACGGAGGAATTTCAACTGGGTCGTTTCCTACATTTCCTGCAAGCAGGATTGTCTATGGGCCTAAAATTAGGATCCATTAAGGTTCAAATTTCGGCCCTGTCGATCTTCTTCCAGAAAGAACTGGCTTCAGTGCCTGAAGTTCAGACGTTTGTCAAAGGGGTACTGCATATACAGCCTCCTTTTGTGCCTCCAGTGGCACCTTGGGATCTCAATGTAGTTTTAGGGTTCCTAAAATCACATTGGTTTGAACCACTTGCCACAGTGGATTTGAAATATCTCACATGGAAAGTGGTAATGCTGTTGGCCCTGGCTTCAGCCAGGCGCGTATCAGAATTGGCGGCTTTATCCTATAAAAGCCCTTACCTGATATTTCATTCGGATAGGGCGGAATTGAGGACTCGTCCTCAATTTCTCCCTAAGGTGGTTTCAGCGTTTCACATGAATCAACCTATTGTGGTACCTGTGGCTACTAGGGACTTGGAGGACTCCAAGTTGCTGGACGTAGTCAGGGCCCTGAAACTATATGTTTCCAGGACGGCTGGAGTCAGAAAATCTGACTCTCTGTTTATACTGTATGCACCCAACAAGCTGGGTGCTCCTGCTTCTAAGCAGACGATTGCTCGTTGGATTTGTAGTACAATTCAACTTGCACATTCTGTGGCAGGCCTGCCACAACCAAAATCTGTAAAAGCCCATTCCACAAGGAAGGTGGGCTCATCTTGGGCGGCTGCCCGAGGGGTCTCGGCTTTACAACTTTGCCGAGCAGCTACTTGGTCAGGGGCAAACACGTTTGCTAAATTCT
Source organism: Pseudophryne corroboree (assembly GCF_028390025.1). NCBI lineage: Eukaryota > Metazoa > Chordata > Amphibia > Anura > Myobatrachidae > Pseudophryne > Pseudophryne corroboree. The sequence continues at coordinate 816,317,550 of NC_086448.1, forward strand.
ACAAATTTGATACCCTGGCTGAGGAGGACCTGGAGTTCTCTCATTCGGTGCTGCAGAGTCATCCGCACTCTCCCGCCCGTTTGGGAGCTTTAGTATAATCCCCATGGTCCTTACGGAGTTCCCAGCATCCACTAGGACGTCAGAGAAAATAAGAATTTACTTACCGATAATTCTATTTCTCATAGTCCGTAGTGGATGCTGGGCGCCCATCCCAAGTGCGGATTGTCTGCAATACTTGTATATAGTTATTGTTGCAAACAAATCGGGTTGTTTATTGTTGGAAGCCATCTTTTCAGAGGCTCCTACGGTTATCATACTGTTAACTGGGTTCAGATCACGAGTTGTACGGTGTGATTGGTGTGGCTGGTATGAGTCTTACCCGGGATTCAAAATCCTTCCTTATTATGTTCGCTCGTCCGGGCACAGTATCCTAACTGAGGCTTGGAGGAGGGTCATAGGGGGAGGAGCCAGTGCACACCAGCTAGTCTAAAGCTTTTACTTTTTGTGCCCAGTCTCCTGCGGAGCCGCTATTCCCCATGGTCCTTACGGAGTTCCCAGCATCCACTACGGACTATGAGAAATAGAATTATCGGTAAGTAAATTCTTATTTTTCTGAACCGGTTTTATTAAAGAATATAGCACAGATTCTTTTAGCTTTATCAGAAGCAAAGCAAAAAATAAAACAAGTAACTTTATATCTGGAACAAAGTATGCTGCAATGCAGGGGGTGCAGCTATATTATGTTTGCATGCAGGGTAAATACTGTCTGCTTTTGCATGTAGCTCACACATGCTGGTCAGCTGTATTCCTACACTGCAATTTATACTTGAATTTGGACACTCCCAAATCTAAAGCTGGCCGTACACCTCAAGATAACGGAGGGGGTGGGAGGGGGAGATTCAATTGTTTCATCAAGCTCCTTACCTAATGGGTATCCGACTGAGCTATTCACTTCTTGCTCCGATCGGCACCCGTTAGCCGTGGGAGGCACATTGCGTCTCGCAGCCTCCTAAGGTGGCCAGAAATAATGTGCGAAAACTCTGGTTTGGGCACGATAACCGGAAATTTAGATGGGTTTATCTGCTTTGCCAGGCTTAGCCCTGTGCTTTTGGGCATGTCATCGGTAAAGGACCCGATCAGATCAATACTTGCATTGTTTCAACGGGCACCCATTACTTCGGGCACCCAATGAATCAATTGAAATGCCCCCCATATGTCCAACCAGGAAACTAGTTGGCTGGTTTGGACGAAAGTCTGGTAATGTATGGGAGAAAATGATAAACCAATTGGACAAAAACCGGTCGTGGGCATAGCAGTGCTTGCTGAACACAACTTACAGGGCATGCTGAAACTTGCAGTGTGTTCAGAAGAAATTTGGGGGTCTATTTACTAAGCCTTGGATGGAGAAAAAAAATAGCTGGAGATAAAGTGCCAGCCAATCAGCTCATAACTGTCACTTTTCAAACACAGCCTGTGACATGGCAGTTAGGAGCTGATTGGCTGGTACCTTATCTCCAGCGACTTTATCTCCATCCAAGACTTAGTAAATAGACCCCTAAGTGTAAAAAAAAATAAAAAAAAAATCAACCTATTAGAAAATAAAATCTTCATGCTGATAAATCAATTCTTAGTCATCACTTCTGTGTATACAGTGGAGTAACCTTCAGTCTAAGGTCAGATCAGGGGGAATACCCACTTCTTTCTATTGAACTGATAATGGGGGTCATTCCGAGTTGTTCGCTCGTTATTTTTTTCTCGCAACGGAGCGATTAGTCGCTAATGCGCATGCGCAATGTCCGCAGTGCGTCTGCGCCAAGTAAATTTGCTATGCAGTTTGGTATTTTACTCACGGCATTACGAGGTTTTTTCTTCGTTCTGGTGATCGGAGTGTGATTGACAGGAAGTGGGTGTTTCTGGGCGGAAACTGGCCGTTTTATGGGTGTGTGCGAAAAAACGCTACAGTTTCTGGGAAAAACGCGGGAGTGGCTGGAGAAACGGAGGAGTGTCTGGGCGAACGCTGGGTGTGTTTGTGACGTCAAACCAGGAACGACAAGCACTGAACTGATCGCACTGGCAGAGTAAGTATCGAGCTACTCAGAAACTGCACAGAGATGTATTTTCGCAATATTGCGAATCTTTCGTTCGCAATTTTGATAAGCTAAGATTCACTCCCAGTAGGCGGCGGCTTAGCGTGTGCAAAGCTGCTAAAAGCAGCTTGCGAGCGAACAACTCTGAATGACCCCCTATATATGTTAAGAAAAATATGCATTTTTTTGCTTAATACGCACAGTCTAAGATACCTCCAGCTCTTCTTATTACGCAGATTGTCCTTGGCGTAAGTTTCGTTAAGCACTAATGAGCCCCAGATAACATTAACCAACTTAGTCAATGTCAGTAACATTCACTCATCACTGGGCTGTTTAAAACAATAGTGCCGCACAAATCTGAGAATGTAACAGATGTGTAGTTCCTCGAAGTTGAGAATAGTTTTGTAAAGGAGATATCCAAGGTCTTTCCATAGCTGGGATGGGGACCAATTTATCTTTTCTGATCACCGTTCATGCTCTACGTATTCGTTCACGTTTATTCCATTCATTCAAAAGAACATTTTCTTCCTGCAGATGTGATTAATGAGAAAGGATTAGAACATGTTACAGTGGATGACCTGGTGGCTGAGATCACTCCCAAAGGCAGAGGTGGGTCGTAGCATTGTGCTGTACTATACGGTGTGAGATGTATTTATGGCGTGCGTGTGTGTCACAGCTAATGGCTACAGGAATCCGATTTATTTTATTCTTATATGGAAAAGAATGGTAAAAAGTATCCCAGAATAAAAATAAGAACTTCTGTAATTGAAAATCTCCATGAATGACCAGATGACTGAGCAGTGTGGACGAACGATGTAAGCATGTCACCCAGCCGGCCTATTTCTGCAGCTCTCCCCATAGCTCATATATGTGCTATTCTCAAGAGCCTGCGCCAGCAAATGCTAAAAAGCAAAGTCAACGGCCCCACTGCACTTGCACAGGCAGCTGGATGCATGCGTGTGATCGGAAGAGACATCTGAAGTATTTCCAAAAACGAACGCGAGAAAATAGGCTATAATGTTTGAACACCATTTAATAATGGTATTCGCTAACGAGGCTTAACTCTAAACAGACATTTGCAGGAGTAAAGAGGGAATCTGCAGCAGATGTCTCACTTCTATCTGTGCTTCTCATTCCTTCATGCAACTGCTGCTCCCCTCTGTTCCTTCACATGGTTACTGCAGCACCCCCACCCCCGTTCCTTCACACGATTACTGCTGCTCCCTTCTCCTTCACACGGTTACTGCTGCTCCCTTCTGTTCCTTCACACGCTTACTGCAGCTCCCCTCTGTTCCTTCACACAGTTACTGCTAATCCCCTCTGTTACTTCACATGGTTACTGCTAATCCCCTCTGTTACTTCACACGGTTACTGCTGATCCCTTCTGTTCCTTTACATGCTTACTGCTGCTCCCTTCTGTTCCTTCACACGCTTACTGCCGCTCCCCTCTGTTCCTTTACACAGTTACTGCTGCTCCCCTCTGTTCCTTTACACGGTTACTGCTGCTCCCTTCTGTTCCTTCACACGCTTACTGCTGCTCCCCTCTGTTCCTTCACACGCTTACTGCTGCTCCCCTCTGTTCCTTCACACGCTTACTGCTGCTCCCCTCTGTTCCTTCACACGCTTACTGCTGCTCCCCTCTGTTCCTTCACACGCTTACTGCTGCTCCCCTCTGTTCCTTCACACGCTTACTGCCGCTCCCCTCTGTTCCTTTACACGGTTACTGCTGCTCCCCTCTGTTCCTTTACACGCTTACTGCTGCTCCCCTCTGTTCCTTCACACGCTTACTGCTGCTCCCCTCTGTTCCTTCACACGGTTACTGCTGCTCCCCTCTGTTCCTTCACACGCTTACTGCTGCTCCCCTCTGTTCCTTCACACGCTTACTGCTGCTCCCCTCTGTTCCTTCACACGCTTACTGCTGCTCCCCTCTGTTCCTTCACACGCTTACTGCTGCTCCCCTCTGTTCCTTCACACGCTTACTGCTGCTCCCTTTTGTTCCTTCACACGCTTACTGCTGCTCCCTTCTGTTCCTTTACACGCTTACTGCTGCTCCCTTCTGTACCTACACACGCTTACTGCTGCTCCCCTCTGTTCCTTCACACGCTTACTGCTGCTCCCCTCTGTTCCTTCACACGGTTACTGCTGCTCCTCTGTTCCTTCTTACGCTTACTGCTGCTCCCCTCTGTTCCTTCACACAGTTACTGCTAATCCCCTCTGTTACTTCACATGGTTACTGCTAATCCCCTCTGTTCCTTCACACGCTTACTGCTGCTCCCCTCTGTTCCTTCACACGGTTACTGCTGCTCCCCTCTGTTCCTTCACACGCTTACTGCTGCTCCCCTGTTCCTTCACACGCTTACTGCTGCTCCCCTCTGTTCCTTCACACGCTTACTGCTGCTCCCTTCTGTTCCTTCACACGCTTACTGCTGCTCCCTTCTGTACCTTCACACGCTTACTGCTGCTCCCTTCTGTTCCTTTACACGCTTACTGCTGCTCCCTTCTGTACCTTCACACGCTTACTGCTGCTCCCCTCTGTACCTTCACACGCTTACTGCTGCTCCCCTCTGTTCCTTCACACGCTTACTGCTGCTCCCCTCTGTTCCTTCACACAGTTACTGCTGCTCCCTTCTGTTCCTTTACACGCCGACTGCTGCTCCCTTCTGTTCCTTCACACGCTTACTGCTGCTCCCCTCTGTTCCTTCACACTGTTACTGCTGCTCCCTTTTGTTCCTTCACACGCTTACTGCTGCTCCTCTCTGTTCCTTCACACGCTTACTGCTGCTCCCCTCTGTTCCTTCACACGGTTACTGCTGCTCCCTTCTGTTCCTTCACACAGTTACTGCTAATCCCCTCTGTTAATTCACATGGTTACTGCTAATCCCCTCTGTTACTTCACATGGTTACTGCTGTTCCCTTCTGTTCCTTCACACGCTTACTGCTGCTCCCCTCTGTTCCTTCACACGGTTACTGCTGCTCCCCTCTGTTCCTTCACACGCTTACTGCTGCTCCCCTGTTCCTTCACACGCTTACTGCTGCTCCCCTCTGTTCCTTCACACGCTTACTGCTGCTCCCTTCTGTTCCTTCACACGCTTACTGCTGCTCCCTTCTGTTCCTTTACACGCTTACTGCTGCTCCCTTCTGTACCTTCACACGCTTACTGCTGCTCCCCTCTGTACCTTCACACGCTTACTGCTGCTCCCCTCTGTTCCTTCACACGCTTACTGCTGCTCCCCTCTGTTCCTTCACACAGTTACTGCTGCTCCCTTCTGTTCCTTTACACGCCGACTGCTGCTCCCTTCTGTTCCTTCACACGCTTACTGCTGCTCCCCTCTGTTCCTTCACACGGTTACTGCTGCTCCCTTTTGTTCCTTCACACGCTTACTGCTGCTCCTCTCTGTTCCTTCACACGCTTACTGCTGCTCCCCTCTGTTCCTTTACACGCTTACTGCTGCTCCCTTCTGTTCCTTCACACGCTTACTGCTGCTCCTCTCTGTTCCTTCACACAGTTACTGCTGCTCCCTTCTGTTCCTTTACACGCTTACTGCTGCTCCCTTCTGTTCCTTTACACGCTTACTGCTGCTCCCTTCTGTTCCTTTACACGCTTACTGCTGCTCCCTTCTGTTCCTTCACACGCTTACTGCTGCTCCCTTCTGTTCCTTCACACGGTTACTGCTGCTCCTCTCTGTTCCTTCACACGCTTGCTGCTGCTCCCCTCTGTTCCTTCACACAGTTACTGCTGCTCCCTTCTGTTCCTTTACACGCTTACTGCTGCTCCCTTCTGTTCCTTTACACGCTTACTGCTGCTCCCTTCTGTTCCTTCACACGCTTACTGCTGCTCCTCTCTGTTCCTTCACACGGTTACTGCTGCTCCCTTCTGTTCCTTCACACAGTTACTGCTGATCCCTTCTGTTCCTTCACACAGTTACTGCTGATCCCTTCTGTTCCTTCACACGCTTACTGCTGCTCCCTTCTGTTCCTTTACACGCTTACTGCTGTACCCCTCTGTTCCTTCACACGGTTACTGCTGCTCCCCTGTGTTCCTTCACACGCTTACTGCTGCTCCCCTCTGTTCCTTCACACGGTTACTGCTGCTCCCTTCTGTTCCTTCACACAGTTACTGCTAATCCCCTCTGTTAATTCACATGGTTACTGCTAATCCCCTCTGTTACTTCACATGGTTACTGCTGTTCCCTTCTGTTCCTTCACACGCTTACTGCTGCTCCCCTCTGTTCCTTCACACAGTTACTGCTGCTCCCTTCTGTTCCTTCACACGCTTACTGCTGCTCCCTTCTGTTCCTTCACACGCTTACTGCTGCTCCCTTCTGTTCCTTCACACGCTTACTGCTGCTCCCCTCTGTTCCTTCACACGCTTACTGCTGCTCCCTTCTGTTCCTTCACACGGTTACTGCTGCTCCTCTCTGTTCCTTCACACGCTTACTGCTGCTCCCCTCTGTTCCTTCACACAGTTACTGCTGCTCCCTTCTGTTCCTTTACACGCTTACTGCTGCTCCCTTCTGTTCCTTTACACGCTTACTGCTGCTCCCTTCTGTTCCTTCACACGCTTACTGCTGCTCCTCTCTGTTCCTTCACACGGTTACTGCTGCTCCCTTCTGTTCCTTCACACAGTTACTGCTGATCCCTTCTGTTCCTTCACACAGTTACTGCTGATCCCTTCTGTTCCTTCACACGCTTACTGCTGCTCCCTTCTGTTCCTTTACACGCTTACTGCTGTACCCCTCTGTTCCTTCACACGGTTACTGCTGCTCCCCTGTGTTCCTTCACACGCTTACTGCTGCTCCCTTCTGTTCCTTCACACGGTTACTGCCGCTCCCCTCTGTTCCTTTACACGGTTACTGCTGCTCCCCTCTGTTCCTTCACACGGTTACTGCTGCTCCCCTCTGTTCCTTCACACGGTTACTGCTTCTCCCCTCTGTTACTTCACACGGTTACTGCTTCTCCCCTCTGTTCCTTCACACGGTCACTGCTGCTCCCTTCTGTTCCTTCACACGCTTACTGCTGCTCCCTTCTGTTCCTTTACACGCTTACTGCTGTACCCCTCTGTTCCTTCACACGGTTACTGCTGCTCCTCTCTGTTCTTTCACACGGTTACTGCTGCTCCTCTCTGTTCCTTCACACAGTTACTGCTGCTCCCCTCTGTTCCTTCACACGGTTACTGCTGCTCCCCTCTGTTCCTTCACACGGTTACTGCTGCTCCCCTCTGTTCCTTCACACGGTTACTGCTGCTCCCCTCTGTTCCTTCACACGGTTACTGCTGCTCCCCTTCTGTTCCTTGCACAAGGTGGCTGGCAATGTGTCTTAAGACATTCCACACAGCATTGAACGGGTTTAACACCATTGCTGTGTAACAACGTCTGCTTTTCATGTTTTGATGTTTGACTATCCATCTAAAAAGTCATGGCACACTTGTCCAGAGTTCTGCATGGTCTCATTTCTGAATGTGATTCTTTTGAACCTAAAACCGACCAATTGTTACATATAATTATTTTAGACATTCATTAGCCTGTCCGTCCATCACATGCCATTCCCTGTTAATCCCGCTTTTTAACACTGAGTACCATCCCCGTGATTGTCTGGTTTGTTTTCTCTTTCAGCCTTGGTGCCGGACAGTGTGAAGAAAGAGCTGCTGCAGCGGATACGGGCGTTCTTGGCCCAGCACGCCAGTCTCTAACCCGTTTCCCTCTTTTTGTATATGAAAAATGTCTCTTGTTTTTGCTATTTGTTTTCCATTTCCAACTTGTTTTTTTTATGGCATAATTTGTACCAGGTATTACCAAAATAAAATCATCATGCCAAATGAACGCCCTCCCAGTGGATGCTGCAGACTGTATTGTACCCAGTCAGATAATAACCCTAGCAATATTTTATTCTGAGCGCGAGTTGTGTTCTGCACTGAAGTCTTATGTCCAGGATGCCGTAGCTCAGACTCAATATCTTTTTATTTTCCATTTATATTTGTTTCGTGTTAATATTAAAGGTTGTATGTATAAGACTATTTTTGTGCTAGGACTGTACTTAGTTGCTGTGATGCTACTAGAACCTCCTTTTGTACCATTGCCGTCAGAGCCATGTCACATGGAGGTATGGTCTGGTCACATATGCATGACATCATCCAGGGTGAGGTACAGTGTCATTAGTTGGGCGTCTGGCCCGGAAAGGGGCAAATAGACATCTAAGTGAGGCGAAGAGTTAGTTTTCTCTCTGCGCTATTTTACACACCTTTCTCTCTGCTGGACACTGTAACAGGGGATGCGCTCAGTTTGCCGGCTGTTGGGATCACGGCGTTCAGGATACCGATGCTGAAATCCTGACAGCCGACAATGCCGCCAGACGGAATCCTTGCGCTCGCCCCGCTGCCGGCATTCTGGCGTGCGGGATGCCGCTGTCGGAATTTTGACAGCCGGGATACCGTCCGCCGGTAAAGCATATGTAATCCATGTACAGTACTGTGCAAAAGTTTTAGGCAAAAATATCTTGCAAAGTAAGTAAGAATGCTTTCAAAAATAAGGTTAATAGTTTATTTCTCTTACGTCCTAGAGGGTACTGGGGTTCCATTTAGTACCATGGGGTCCACTAGGAGCCATGGGCATTTTAAGAATTTGATAGTGTGGGCTGGCTCCTCCCTCTATGCCCCTCCTACCAGACTCAGTTTAGAAAATGTGCCCGGAGGAGCCGGTCACGCTGAAGGAAGCTCCTGAAGAGTTTTCTGCATTTATTTTATGTGTTATTTTCAGGCAGGCTGGATGGCACCAGCCTGCCTGCTTTGTGGGACTTGGGGGTGGGGGTTTAATGGTCCCGGTCCCTGCTGACGGGACACTGAGCTCCTGAGGGAACTATTCGCAAGCCCCACCACGGTGAGCGTACATTCCCGCAGCACACCGCCACCCGAAACAGAGCCAGAAGAATGAAGAGTGGTGAGTACTGAGCCGGCGTCCCGGTTAGCGGAGCGCCGGCTATTATGGCGGCACGAGGGTACGTAGACGCACGGCTTCTCAACGGGGCGGAATGAGTCTATGTACACAACTGCATCTATGTACACAGTACCCAAACTGGCAAACACAGCCTTAAAATGGTTCTGCTCCATTTTAAGCACAAAAATTACCTCAGCCAGGATTTTTTTAAAAAGCGAGAAGACCGTGCGCCATTGAAGGGGTGGGGCTTCAGTATGAGAGGATCCCGCAGCTCACCAGCGCCATTTCCCCTCTGCAGTGGACACAGACGCTGACTGACAGGGAGGCACAGCTCCTCCGGTGTGACTCCAAATTACCTCAGTGGTACCAGGGGGTCATAGCAGGGGGAAGGGGTGTCTATTAGTGTACTAAGTCCCCTTTCAGGGTATTTGGTCTGTGACCCGGCTAAGCTTGCATTAGCAGTGGGGGCTGGCTCCAAACAACTCTGTGTCTCCCTGAAGGGCTCTTTGTGGGTTAATTGTGCTTAACCTTTTCGTGTGTGTGTGTGTGTGTGTGTGTGTGTGCGTGTGCTGTCACATTTACATTATGTCAGGTAAAGAGTGTGTTTCATGTACAGTGGAGTATTCCTCTTCACAAGGGGGGCTCACTACTGGGTACTCAGGGCAGTGCACCTTCCCAGAATAGCGGGGCTGAACCGGAGTGGGTTAATTCTCTTAAATGATCTCCACTCTTTCTACAACATTGTCCCGCAATGAGAAGGAGACGCAATACTTAAAACAGAGTGTGGATGAGTTTATGAACAGAGACTCTGTCCCCAAAACAGCGTCTCAATCCCCTCCCATTTGTCCGCAAAAGCGATCTCTGGCCCATATCCTCTAGTCTGACGCTGACAGGTAACACATGGAGCAGGGGGAAGTGGACTCAGAGTGGGGGGGATACAGCTCTTTCAGGGAATAGAGGCTCTTATAGATGCTATCAGAGATGTTTTGCATATTCCTGATAAGGTGTCAGAGGAGTGTGAGGAATCTTATTTTAATGTAAAAAAAACTCCTCAGTCACTTTTCCTGCGTCAAAGGAATTGAATACCCTGTTTGACGAACCATGGGTTAATCCTGATAAGAAATTTCAAATCCCTGAAAGGTTGCTCCCATCTTTTCCTTTGGAAGATAGGAAAAAATGGGAAAATCCGCCCATAGTGGATGCATCAGTCTCTAGGCTGTCACGAAAGATTGTATTGCCTGTCCCTGGTGCAGCCTCCCTAAAAGACACGGCTGATCGTAAAATTGAGACTACACTCGAATCATTGTACACAGCTGCTTGGGTGGCCCAAAGACCCATTATTGCATGTGCGTGGATCACAAAAGCCATTGCTAAATGGTCAGGTAACCTAATTGAGTGGTTAGATTCCTTGCCTAGGGGGGATGTTGTTTTACTCCAGCATATACAGGACTCTGCAAACTTTATGGTGGAGCCCATAAAAGAAATAGGTTAGCTTAACGCACGCACCACCGCGGCAGTGTCAGCACGCTGAGGCTTGTGGCTACGCCAGTGGACTGCTGACCCGGACTCCAGGAAAGGCGTGGAAGGCCTACCATTCACAGGAGAGGCCTTGTTTGGCGATGAACTAGACAAATGGATCTCCAAAGCTACTGCGGGTAAGTCTACGTATCTTCCTTCCGCAGCCCCCCCAACCAAGAAGACTTATTCAGCATCTAAGTTTGCAGTCCTTTCGGACAGCCAAGTTCAAGGGCAAATCCAGAGGTGCTTCTACGTCCTCCAGTGGCGCAAGAGGTAAACCACGCAAACCAGCAACTGCAGGTGCTCAGGAACAGAGCGCAGGCTCTGCTTCCTCAAAGCCTTCAGCATGACGGTGGACCACAATGCCTGGAAGGCTGTCAGGTGGGAGCCCGACTACGATTCTTCAGTCAGATCTGGTCAAGTTCGTGCCAGGATCCCTAGGTCATAGATCTTGTTTGCATGGGCTACAGACTGGAGTTCCAAGAGCTCCCACCTCACAGATTCTTCAAATCAGGCTTACCAGTTTCACAAGAGGCAAGTATAACTTTACAGCATGCCATCCAAAAACTGGTACAGACTCAAGTCATTTGTTCCAGTTCCACCTCATCTGCAAAACAAGGGCTTCAACCTGTTTGTACTACCGAAGCCGGACGGTTTGGTAAGGCCGATTCTGAACCTCAAGTCGTTGAACCCGTACTTAAGAGTGTTCAAATTCAAGATGGAGTCTCTCAGAGCAGTAATCTCAGGTCTGGAGGAGGGGGAATTCCTAGTGTCTCTGGATAAAAAGGATGCATACCTTCACTTTCCAATCTGGCCGCCTCATTAGGCTTACCTACGGTTTGCACCGCAGGACTGTCACTACCAGTACCAGGCCCTGCCATTTGGTCTCTCCACGGCACCGAGGGTGTTCACCAAGGTGGTGACAGAAATTATGTTTCTGCTCCGCGAACAGGGAGTGAACATAATTCCGTACCTGGACGATCTCCTGATAAAAGCACCGTCAAGGGAAAGGTTGCTGGACAGCATTGGTCTCCCAACCAAACTCCTCCAGGATCACTGGTGAATTCTGAACCTTCTGAAATCTCACTTGGAGCCAACACGGAGGCTTCCATTCCTGGGAATGATACTGGACACAGAGTCGCAGAAAGTGTTCCTTCCGGTTGGAAAAGGCATTGGTAATCCAGTCGATGGTTCGGGATGTCCTGAAGCCAACCCGGATATCGGTGCATCTGTGCATTCGCCTTCTGGGGAAAATGGTGGCCGCTTACGAGGCGCTTCAGAACGGAAGGTTTCACGCAAGACCCTTCCAGCTCGATCTGTTGGACAAATAGTCCGGATTGCATATTCACATGCACCAGAGGATCCGTCTGTCGCCAAAAGCCAGGATCTCCCTTCTGTGGTGGCTACAGACTTCTCACCGCGTTAAGGGTCGCAGGTTCGGAATTCAGAACTGGATTCTGTTAACCACAGACACAAGCCTCAGAAGTTGGGGAACATTCACCCAGGGGGTGCAATTACAAGGAAGATGGTCAAGTCAGGAAGTCATCCTTCCAATCAACATTCTGGAACTCAGGGCAATATACAACGCCCTTCTGCAGGCCTCATATCTTCTTCAAGATCGGGCCATTCAGGTCCAGTCAGGCACTGTGTCGGCGGTGACGTACATAAACTGACCGGGCTGAACGAAAAGCAGAGCAGCAATGTCGGAGGTGTCAAGAATTCTCCTCTGGGCAGCGGTCTTCATTCCGGGAGAAGACAACTGGGAAGCAATTTTCCTCAGCAGACACGACCTGCACCCGGGAAAGTGGGACCTTCACCCGGAAGTGTTCAGGTGCTTGACACATCAATGGGGATATCCACAGATGGACATGATGCCCTCTCGTCTCAACAAGAAGCTCAGGCGGTATTGTTCCAGGTCGAGAGACCCCCAGGCAGTGGCGGTAGACGCCCTGATGACCTCATGGGTCTATCAGATGGTGTATGTGCTTCCTCCACTTCCTCTGATCCCAAGAATTCGTGGCCTCTACCTCTTCGCGAGGAACTTCTGCAACATTCCTCTATCAGGACTTACCGCGGCTACGTTTGACGGCATGGAAGTTGAAAGGCTGATTCTAGTCAGGAAAGGGATCCCTAACAAGGTTATCCCGACTATGATCCAAGCAAGGAAGGGGGTAACGTCTAAGTAATTACCATCGTATTTGAAATAAATACGTCTCTTGGTGTGGGAGCAGAAATTATTCTGCAGTGGAATTTTATCTGGGACGTTGCCTGCTTTTTCTGCAGGCAGGTGTGGATGTGGGCCTACGTCTGGGCTCCATAAAAGTCCAGATTTCAGCCTTGTCCATTTTCTTTCAAAGACAATTGGCTTGTCTCCCTGAGGTCCAGACTTTCTTGAAAGGTGTTCTCCACATCCAACCTCCCTTTGTGCCTCCCACGGCACCTTGGGATCTCAATGTGATGCTGTAGTTCCTCCAATCCGACTGGTTTGAAACATTACAGGAGGTGGATGTAAAATATCTTACGTGGAAGACCATCACACTGTTGGACTTGGCTTCAGCAAGACGTGTGTCGGAGCTGGGGGCTTTGTCTCACAAAAGTCCCTTTTTAATTTCCCGTGAGGACAGAACTGAACTCAGAACTCGTCAGCAATGTCTTCCTAAAGTGGTGTCTGCGTTTCACATCAACCAACCTATTGTGGTTCCGGTTGTTACCGACACCTCTGCTACTTCATAGTCTTTGGATGTTGTGAGGGCTTTGAAGGTGTATGTAAAACGAATAGCTCGTCTCAGAAAATCGGACTCGCTGTTTGTTCTTTATGATTCCAATAAAATTGGATGTCCTGCTTCAAAGCAGACAATTGCACGCTGGATCAGGCTTACTATCTAACATGCTTATTCGTCATGTCCGAAATCTGTACAGGCCCACTCTACTAGGTCAGTGGGTTCTTCTTGGGCGGCTGCCCGGGGTGTTTCTGCTTTACAGCTCCGCCGAGCAGCTACTTGGTCAGGTTCGAACACGTTTGCTAAGTTCTACAAGTTTGATACTTTGACCAAACTGTAGGTCCTCAGAGGCCAAACAGTTCTGCAGGAACCTCAGCACTCTCCCACCCGGTTTGGAAGCTTTGGTACATCCCCATGGTACTAAATGGAACCCCAGTATCCTCTAGGACGTAAGAGAAAATAGGATTTAAATTACCTACCGGTAAATCCTTTTCTCGTAGTCCGTAGAGGATACTGGGCGCGCGGCCGGTGCTTCGTTTTTCCTGCAGTGTTACTCAGTTAAGTAACGTTGGTTCAGCTGTTGTTGTTCCTGTTTCAAGTTTGGTTAGTTTGGCTTTCCGTGTGTGTGTGATGGGGGGGGGGGGGGGGGGGGCGGGGGTTCGGAATCTCACCACTATTCTTATCTATCCTTCTCTCAAAGTATGTCCGTCTCCTCGGGTACAGTTTCCTAGACTGAGTCTGGTAGGAGGGGCATAGAGGGAGGAGCCAGCCCACACTATCAAATTCTTAAAGTGCCCATGGCTCCTAGTGAACCTGTCTATACCCCATGGCACTAAATGAAACCCCAGTTTTCTCTACGGATTACGAGAAAAGGATTTACCGGTAGGTAATTAAAATCCTATTTTTTTCATCAATTAACAAAATGCAAAGTGAATGAACAGAAGGGAAATCTAAATCCCATTAATATCTGGGGTGACCACACTTTGCCTTCAAAACAGCATCAATTCTTCTAGGTACAGTTGCACACAGTTTTTGAAGGAACTCTGCAGGGAGATTGTGGCATACATCTTGCAGAACTAACCACAGATCTTTTGTGGACGTAGGCTTGCTCATATCCTTCTCTCTTCATGTAATCCCAGACAGACTCAATGTTGATATGGCACCCACCGAGCCCTGATATTATCACTTCCAGGACTCAATAGTTTGGCAGACCTCCAGTATAGAACGGTAAATCATGTTCCTTTCCTTAAACATGGTGGGGATAAATCCTGCTGACTCAAGCTATTGGGGTTACAGTGGATTTTTTGATTGGATATTTTGTCCACCAAAAGGACAACCATTATGGGATAGCTTAGGTATTCATGTTTAAATGTTATCTAGTAAACAAGGAAATAAGGTTTTTATTGTACCCTCTTGATATATACTTGACCTTAAATGCTCTGCAGTAAGAGAAAAGTTAGCACATATCGCATCGTGTGTACAACATCCGATACCAATGTGCGCTCCTGTGGGGTCGTTATAGCAAGAAAAAATAGACTGCAGGCAAGGCAATTTTGACTATATTGTGTACAATCTAGTAAAAATTGCCGCATAGTCAAAATCTCAAGTAAATATAGTCAATATCAGTGGTTCTGGGCTCAGGGTAGTTCAAAAGAAATCGCAAAGTCAAAACCTGCACTTAGGGGGTAATTCAGACCTGATTGCAGCAGCAAATCTGTTAGCAGTTGGGCAAAACCATATGCACTGCAGGTGGGGCAGATATAACATTTGCAGGGAGTTAGATTTGGGTGGGTTATGTTGTTTCTGTGCAGGGTAAATACAGGCTGCTTTATTTTTACACTGCAATTTAGATTTCAGTTTGAACACACCCCACCCAAATCTAACCCTCTGCACATGTTACATCTGCCCCACACCCCTGCACTGCACATGGTTTTGCCCAGCTGCTAATAAATTTGCTGCTGCAATCAACTCTGAATTAGGCCTCATGTCAGTATTTCACCGTGTGTATGCACCTTTTCACCGCAATCTAGGATTTGTTACACAATGCGTGCAAAGAGTGAGCGTTTATCTGCAATAGAAAAATGGAACCTTTCCTCTGGTCACCGTAGTTACACCGTCTGTGCAGAAATACACTTATAGTGAAAATTGCATTAATGAGTAGTACACAGAAATAACCTTAATGATTGTAGGGTAAAAGCACACTGCAAACAAGGTGTATCACAGAAACAATGATGTGTGTCATCAATTTACACAACAAGTCTCTGCTGTTGCATACTTGATTATATTGACCACATTGTTCTTGTTTACGGTGTATGCTGGTTATCCTTCATAATTATACATTGCTTTGTTCTATAACTTCCCCTATAGCCTTCTCCTAGAGCAACTTTTGTTTATTGTTAGAGAGTATCTTGTATGTTCCAGGCAATGGATCGGAGTACTGAATGTGACGATGAACTCAATATCCTTTACCCTCGTAATGCTATAGCAACCCATTTGTCACAGGTGTCTGTACAGGGAGGAAGGTTCAGGTGAGGGAGAATAATGGCAGTAAGTAGCAGGTCTGACCGGCAAGGTATCCTAATCACCAAACAATGGGTGCTTGCGGGTAGATTTCCGAAAGCTTCTAAAAACGTAAAGTGGTGAAGTCATCTATAGCCAGGCCCTACCAAGGGGGGGAGGAGGGGGATTGTGAAATTTCCCCAGGCCTGCAACTGCCAAGTAGCCTCAAAAATTATAATGCAATGTCATAATTGATGTACTGGAAGTCTTTCATAGGTCATTCATAGCAATAAACCCAAATGGGAAAATTGGCTGGTTGCACGATCACACAAATATGGATGAGAGAGTCCCAAAGAACGGACTGAATTCAAGGAATAATTTTGAACAGTGTAAAAGTATCCTCCAAACAAGAAACTTTCATTGCACGTGTAGAACAGACCTATGTTTGGAGGGCACTTTCACACTCTTCAATATTACTTCTGAATACAGACCATTTTTTGTGAACCCCTTAGCCACTGGATGTGAACTCCCATTCCCGGTGCATGCGTTTATTGTGCTCTTTGTGAAGCATCTATCGAGAAAGTCACTTGCCCTTGAGATTTGCCGGGATGAGTGACTCGCAACTTCGCAAGGGAATAATTTGTTTATGATTAGGAAACTGGACTGGAATGCTTATGTTCAACGTTTACTCAAGGAATTGCTGCGTTGGCGTGTTAGGTAAATTAATTTTTTATTACAATGCTTATGCTTGTATAGATTCAACAGGTTGTTTTTATTAATACATACGTCAACTTTGTGCTTTTAAAGGTAAATATCATAAATTGGGTAACAGGGCTGTATTTATGACGGGGCATGGAAGTCAGCCTTCATAGCAATATAATCTGAAACTTCAATTGACAGTTTACTCTTCTCCAAAGTCACTACGGAAGCTAATTATTGGAAACAAAGTTCTTGAGCACATTCTGCATGTTGTTCTTTATATTTCTCAGTGGGAATTAGCTTTCTTTGGTTCCAGCTCTCACATTGGTGACTAATAACAGATACTTTCTAGGTATAATCGAGCTAATCAGCATTTATGACTGGATTTTATCTAGGCATGTTAAACGTGAATCGCAAGAGAACTAAAAACGCCTGCAAGTTCATTACCTATCAACGCACATGCAAAACAAATTTATTGAGCGTTCAAACAAGGAACAGACCATTTTGGTGCTTCGTTATGTAAAGATTGTAAAATGCTCAAAATGTTCATGTCATGTTTGATCATTTCACAAGATAAAAATAGAAAATAAATTTCGGATCGAGTATTAGAAAATTTGGTAGGATTAAAGTTGGATTTTCAAACATGCGTTAGCCAATCTTACGACAATGGTTCTAACATGTCTAGGAAAAACAATGGAGTACAAGCAATTCTGACTGAGCACAACTCAAACTATTTCTCTAACGTCCTAAGTGGATGCTGGGGACTCCGTAAGGACCATGGGGAATAGCGGCTCCGCAGGAGACTGGGCACATCTAAAGAAAGCTTTAGGACTATCTGGTGTGCACTGGCTCCTCCCCCTATGACCCTCCTCCAAGCCCCAGTTAGATCTCTGTGCCCGAACGAGAAGGGTGCACACTAGGGGCTCTCCTGAGCTTCTTAGTGAAAGTTTTAGTTTAGGTTTTTTATTTTCAGTGAGACCTGCTGGCAACAGGCTCACTGCATCGAGGGACTAAGGGGAGAAGAAGCGAACTCACCTGCGTGCAGAGTGGATTGGGCTTCTTAGGCTACTGGACATTAGCTCCAGAGGGACGATCACAGGCCCAGCTTGGATGGGTCCCAGAGCCGCGCCGCCGGCCCCCTTACAGAGCCAGAAGGCAGAAGAGGTCCGGAAAATCGGCGGCAGAAGACGTCCTGTCTTCAACAAGGTAGCGCACAGCACTGCAGCTGTGCGCCATTGCTCTCAGCACACTTCACACTTCGGTCACTGAGGGTGCAGGGCGCTGGGGGGGGCGCCCTGAGACGCAATAAAAACACCTTGGATGGCAAAAAAATGCATCACATATAGCTCCTGGGCTATATGGATGCATTTAACCCCTGCCAGAATCCATAAAAAAGCAGGAGAAAAGTCCGCGAAAAAGGGGCGGAGCCTATCTCCTCAGCACACTGGCGCCATTTTCCCTCACAGCTCCGTTGGAGGGAAGCTCCCTGGCTCTCCCCTGCAGTCACTACACTACAGAAAGGGTTAAAAAAAAAACTATACAGCAGCTATAAGGGGAAAAACACTTATATAAGGTTATCCCTGTATATATATAGCGCTCTGGTGTGTGCTGGCAAACTCTCCCTCTGTCTCCCCAAAGGGCTAGTGGGGTCCTGTCCTCTATCAGAGCATTCCCTGTGTGTGTGCTGTATGTCGGTACTTTTGTGTCGACATGTATGAGGAGAAAAATGATGTGGAGATGGAACAGATTGCCTGTAATAGTGATGTCACCCCCTAGGGGGTCGACACCTGAGTGGATGAACTGTTGGAAGGAACAGCTCTGTATAAAAGACAGTGGTTGACATGAGACAGCCGGCTACTCAGCTTGTGCCTGTCCAGACGTCTCATAGGCCGTCAGGGGCTCTAAAGCGCCCGTTACCTCAGATGGCAGATATAGACGCCGACACGGATACTGACTCCAGTGTCGACGGTGAAGAGACGAATGTGACTTCCAGTAGGGCCACACGTTACATGATTGAGGCAATGAAAAATGTTTTACACATTCCTGATAATACGAGTACCACCAAAAAAGGGGTATTATGTTCGGTGAGGAAAAACTACCTGTAGTTTTCCTGAATCTGAGAAATTAAATGAGGTGTGTGATGATGCGTGGGTTTCCCCCGATAACAACGGATAATTTCTAAAATGTTATTGGCATTATATCCTTTCCCGCCAGAGGTTAGGGTGCGTTGGGAAACACCCCCTAGGGTGGATAAAGCGCTCAAACGCTTGTAAGGGCTCTACCTTCGCCTGAGATGGCCGCCCTTAAGGATCCTGCTGATAGAAAGCAGGAGGGTATCCTAAAAGGTATTTACACACATACTGGTGTTATACTGCGACCAGCAATCGCCTCAGCCTGGATGTGCAGTGCTGGGTTGGCGTGGTCGGATTCCCTGACTGAAAATATTGATACCCTAGATAGGGACAGTATATTTTTGCCTATAGAGCATTTAAAAGATGCATTTCTATATATGCGTGATGCACAGCGGAATATTTGCCGACTGGCATCAAGTCTAAGCACGTTGTCCATTTCTACCAGTAGAGGGTTATGGACACGTCAGTGGTCAGGTGATGCGTATTCCAAACGGCATTTGGAAGTATTGCTTTATTAAGGGAGGAGTTATTTGGGGTCGGTCTTTCAGACCTGGTGGCCACGGCAACAGCTGGGAATTCCACGTTTGTACCCCAGGTCGCCTCTCAACATGAGAAGACGCCGTATTATCAGGCGCAGTCTTTTCGTGGACAAGCGGGCAAAAGGTTCCTCATTTCTGCCCCGTGACAGAGGGAGAGGAAAAAAGGCTGCTGAAATCAGCCAGTTCCCAGGAACAGAAACCCTCTCCCGCCTCTGCCAAGCCCTCAGTATACGCTGGGGCTTTACAAGCAGAATCAGGCACGGTGGGGGGCCCGTCTCATTGAATTTCAGCGCGCAGTGGGCTCACTCGCAAGTAGACCCCTGGATCCTTCAGGTGATATCTCAGGGGTACAAATTAGAATTCGAGACGTCTCCCCCTCGCCGTTTCCTAAAGTCGGCTTTACCGATGTCTCCTTCTGATAGGGAGACAGTTTTGGAAGCCATTCACAAGCTGTATTCCCAGCAGGTGATAATCAAGATACCCCTCCTGCAACAGGGAACGGGGTATTATTCCACACTGTTGTGGTACCGAAGCCGGACGGCTCGGTGAGACCGATTCTAAATCTAAAATCTTTGAACACTTACATACAGAGGTTCAAATTCAAGATTGAGTCACTCAGAGCAGTGATTGCGAACCTGGAAGAAGGGGACTACATGATGTCTCGGGACATCAAGGATGCTTACCTTCATGTCAAAATTTACCCTTCTCACCAAGGGTACCTCAGGTTTATGGTACAGAACTGTCACTATCAGTTCAGACGCTGCCGTATGGATGGTCCACGGCACCCCGGGTCTTTACCAAGGTAATGGCCGAAATGATGATATTCCTTCGAAGGAAGGGAATTTTAGTTATCCCTTACTTGGACAATTCCCTGATAAGGGTAAGATCCAGGGAACAGTTGGAGGTCGGTGTAGCACTATCTCAGGTAGTGTTGCGGCAGCACGATTGGATTCTCAATATTCCAAAATCGCAGCTGGTTCCGACGACGTGTCTTCTGTTCCTAGGGATGATCCTGGACACAGTCCAGAAAAAGGTGTTTCTCCCGGAGGAGAAAGCCAGGGAGTTATCCGAGCTAGTCAGGAACCTCCTAAAACCGAGCCAAGTCTCAGTGCATCAATGCACAAGGGTTCTGGGTAAAATGGTGGCTTCCTACGAAGCAATCCCATTCGGCAGATTCCACGCAAGAACTTTCCAGTGGGACCTGCTGGACAAATGGTCCGGGTCGCATCTTCAGATGCATCAGCGGATAACCCTGTCACCAAGGACAAGGGTGTCCCTCCTGTGGTGGTTGCAGAGTGCTCATCTTCTAGAGGGCCGCAGATTAGGCATTCAGGACTGGGTCCTGGTGACCACGGATGCCAGCCTGCAAGGCTGGGGAGCAGTCACACAGGGAAGGAATATCCAGGGCTTATGGTCAAGCCTGGAGACATCACTTCACATAAATATCCTGAAGCTAAGGGACATTTACAATGCTCTAAGCTTAGCAAGACCTCTGCTTCAAGGTCAGCCGGTGTTGATCCAGCCGGACAACATCACGGCAGTCACCCACGTAAACAGACAGGGTGGCACAAGAAGCAGGAGGGCAATGGCAGAAGCTGCAAGGATTCTTCGCTGGGCAGAAAATCATGTGATAGCACTGTCAGCAGTATTCATTCCGGGAGTGGACAACTGGGAAGCAGACTTCCTCAGCACGACCTCCACCCGGGAGAGTGGGGACTTCACCCAGAAGTCTTCCACATGATTAAAAACTCGACAGGTATTGCGCCAGGTCCAGGGACCCTCAGGCAATAAGCTGTAGACGCTCTGGTAACACCGTGGGTGTACCAGTCAGGGTATGTGTTCCCTCCTCTGCCTCTCATACCCAAGGTACTGAGATTGATAAGATGGAGAGGAGTAAGCACTATATTCGTGGTTCCGGATTGGCCAAGAAGGACTTGGTAACCGGAACTTCAAGAGATGCTCACGAAGGATCCGTGGCCTCTACCTCTAAGAAGGGACCTGCTCCAGCAAGGACCCTGTCTGTTCCAAGACTTACCGCGGCTGCGTTTGACGGCATGGCGGTTGAACGCCGGATCCTGAAGGAAAAAAGGCATTCCGGATGAAGTCATCCCTATCCTGATCAAAGCCAGGAAGGATGTAACCGCAAAAACATTATCACCGCAATTGGCGAAAATATGTTGCGTGGTGCGAGGCCAGTAAGGCCCGACGGAGGAAATTCAACTGGGTCGATTCCTACATTTCCTGCAAACAGGAGTGTCTATGGGCCTGAAATTGGGGTCCATTAAGGTTCAAATTTCGGCCCTGTCAATTTTCTTCCAAAAAGAACTAGCTTCAGTCCCTGAAGTTCAGACGTTTGTAAAAAGGGTACTGCATATACAGCCTCCTTTTGTGCCTCCAGTGGCACTTTGGGATCTCAATGTAGTTTTGGGTTCCAAAAGTCACATTGGTTTGAACCACTTAAATCTGTGGAGTTAAAATATCTCACATGGAAAGTGGTCATGCTGTTGGCCCTGACCTGGGCCAGGCGCGTGTCAGAATTGGCGGCTTTATCCTGAAAAAGCCCTTATCTGATTTTCCATTCGGACAGGGCGGAATTGAGGACTCGTCCTCAGTTTCTCCCCAAGGTGGTTTCAGCGTTTCACCTGAACCAACCTATTGGTGGTGCCTGCGGCTACTAGGGACTTGGAGGCCTCCAAGTTGCTAGACGTTGTCAGTGCCCTGAAAATATATGTTTCCAGGACGGCTGGAGTCAGGAAATCTGACTCGCTGTTTATCCTGTATGCACCCAACAAGCTGGGTGCTCCTGCTTCTAAGCAGACTATTGCTCGTTGGATTTGTAGTACAATTCAGCTTGCACATTCTGTGGCAGGCCTGCCACAGCCAAAAATCTGTAAATGCCCACTCCACAAGGAAGGTGGGCTCATCTTGGGCGGCTGCCCGAGGGGTCTCGGCTTTACAACTTTGCCGAGCAGCTACTTGGTCAGGAGCAAATACGTTTGTAAAATTCTACAAAATTGATATCCTGGCTGAGGAGGACCTGGAGTTCTCTCATTTGGTGCTGCAGAGTCATCCGCACTCTCCCGCCCGTTTGGGAGCTTTGGTATAATCCCCATGGTCCTTACGGAGTCCCCAGCATCCACTTAGGACGTTAGAGAAAATAAGAATTTACTTACCGATAATTCTATTTCTCATAGTCCGTAGTGGATGCTGGGCGCCCATCCCAAGTGCGGATTGTCTGCAATACTGGTACATAGTTATTGTTACAAAAATCGGGTTATTATTGTTGTGAGCCATCTTTCAGAGGCTCCTCTGTTATCATGCTGTTAACTGGGTTCAGATCACAGGTTATACGGTGTGATTGGTGTGGCTGGTATGAGTCTTACCCGGGATTCAAAATCCTTCCTTATTGTGTACGCTCGTCCGGGCACAGTATCCTAACTGGGGCTTGGAGGAGGGTCATAGGGGGAGGAGCCAGTGCACACCAGATAGTCCTAAAGCTTTCTTTAGATGTGCCCAGTCTCCTGCGGAGCCGCTATTCCCCATGGTCCTTACGGAGTCCCCAGCATCCACTACGGACTATGAGAAATAGAATTATCGGTAAGTAAATTCTTATTTTTCTCCAGTTGTGGAAACCACACACTAAACCTTATGGGTATTTACTGATCTGAATCCTGTAAGGAGACAATTACTTACGTTGGAACTGTGCACAAAGGTGGGAAATTCAGAAAGAGCTTCTCCCTGCTTCACTGATACACCTTTCAGACAGAAAGTGAAATTACCGGGTGAAGCAGTTCCACCCGGTAATTTCATGAAACACGCTGGTCCTTTTTCTGTGTGAAAGGGTCAACCCGTGTTATAATTCCCGGGACTTCGACCCAGGAATTTACCAGGGTCGGAGACACGGGAATTATGACACGGGTTGACCCTTTCACACAGACAAAATACCTGTGTTGATCTGCAAATTACCGGGTCGAAATTTATGACCCAGTAATTTGCATGTCTGTGTGAAAGGGGGGTCAGGCAGGTCCCGGCAAAACGACCCGGCACTGAAATGCCGGGTAATTGCCGGGACTTTCAGACTTTTCTGTCTGAAAAGGGTATAAACAATATATCCACAACTAGATGGTCTGCACACTTTGATTCTGTTAAATCAGTTGCACAACATGTGCATTCTTTGGGAACGGCTTTATCAAATATTAAAATGATCAATATCACTGCACAAACTCAAACAGAAATTTAGTCCTTTAAGAAGTACTTGTCGAAAATTTTAATTTGTTTTAATGTCATCTTTGTGGATGAAGCTACTGTACTTACAATGATCGGCCAAACTACCCTCCTTATTGAAACATGCAATACTACATTGGACGTTGAGCTGGACAACATCAAATGTCATATTGAACACATACATGATAAATGGAAAATTGTAGCTAAAAAAATTGAGATTCCAATCAAGTTCTCCACCAGTCACCACTTACTGTACCTACTCCTTCTGATGCCCTAAAGCACTATAGTGTCAACATTTCTGTGTAGTCGTGGAATCCATTCTGTCTGGTCTTCATCGTCAGTTTATTTCATTGAAAGTGATTTGTAACTTTTTTAAGTTTCTTTGGAAGTTCAACAAAATGAGTAATGAAGGTTTGTGCTCCGCAGCTGAAAACTTTTTCAACAATCCAAGAAAGATACTGTCCAAGAATTCAGTGACAAACTAATTTGTCTAAAGCAAATTTATAGTACAAAGTTGGAAAGCCAAAGGAACTTCTTACAGAAATCCTAGAAGTAGGACTTTCTGGGGTGTTTCCCAACATCACAACTGCTTTGCACATTTTCCCCAGTTTGCCAGCAACTGTCATCTCTCAACTATGGAGTAAGAGCGATTGAATGGGCTGGCCATGCTCAATATTAACTGTGATGTGGCACGAAACTTGGACATTTCCAAAGTGATTGCTACTTTTGCAGAAAAAAAAGTAGAAAACCACTTCTAATTTGAAATCACCAATCATCCAGTACATCAGTATATGTATCCAGAATATTATTTGTACATTTAAAAAAAAAAGTTGAGCATTAAAATCAATTTAAAATACATTTATTATTATTTTTTAAGAATGAGTGGGTTGGTGTCCTTCTAACTTGATTTTCCATGGGCTTCTATGAACCGTATTATTATTTATAGGGAGAATAAATGCAGATGCATACTCCATTGAACTATGCAATCTAACATAGAGCAAAATTGAGGTGCTTGGCATACTTTTTGGCCAAAAAATATGGGCCCACCAACCAGGTAACCTCATCTAGTGGGTCCCTAAATCTAAGGTTCAACTCCAAGGCATGGGACCCCACTAAGTCAGTAAAGGCCAGCCACACCAACACACCACACTAGTGAAAAACGAAAGTGTTAATAAGTAACAAGCATAGTCTATGGGGTATGATTACTAAAAGTTGATTTTGGTTTACAGATTATTTTGTGTGACAGGTATTTACTAAAGTCAAAATTGACTGAAATAGAACTTAACACGTAAATAGAACTACAAAAGAACCTTCAATACTTTAACATAGGGCCTGATGTAAGTGGGAGACGGCCGAAGCTCCGAGACTCCGGCCGAACTCGTACATTTTTTATAAAGCAGCAAACATTTACAATGCAAAACCAACCTGGTTTTGCCTTGTAAACATTTGCTGCTTTAAAAAAACATGTGAGCTGGGCCGGAGTCTCCGAGCTCTGGCCGTCTTGCACTCTATTACATCGGCCTATAGAGTTCAATTCCTAACCCATATTTATTAATAGTTGATTCGACCACAAATTACTATTTTCAATAGAACCATCAGAGACGGTTCTATTTGATTTTAAATCATGTGGAGTTATCTGAAATCTCAATATGTTGGAAAAAAAACAGTGCATGTGACCAATAGGAATGCTTTGTATAATTTTGTCTATTTTGGGTTGATTTTTGGATTGATTTTTTTATCGATTTATATCAATTTTTAGTTGATTTTTGGTCAATAGAACATATTTAGAACTCCAAATAGAACTCACATCACCCAGTTATTTTAGAATGGAACTCAAAATCGACCTTTAGTAAATGAGCTATTTGGAATAGAAACACTGTAGTTGATTTTGTAGGATGTTGGTTCTATTCTGGTCGATTTTAAATAGAACCAAAATTGACTTTCAGTAAATATATCCCCATGTGTTAAGTAGAACGCAAAGTTGAAAGGTATTAATTAGAATACTAAAAGTGTTATATTGGTAGAAAAAAATAGTAAAGGTGCTAAAAAAGTGCTAAATTAAGTGTTACAATGTGATGTCCAAAGCAGCCAGGGTACACCAACTAAGGGGGTCCTGCTTTTCGAACTCATTCCTAAAACTGACAAATTTTACATCCAGGACTTACCATCATAGTGCCTTTTCCAATATGCAGTCTATAAATGGCAGAGATCCATCCTAATTAAAAACTATATTTTCGCTTATATACCTATCTTTGCCTAAATCTGTATTTTACATCTAAATTGATGTATATGTATGTCTGTTCCTTATCTTTTCAAGTGTGATCATAATAAAAGTTAAATTCTAATAAATATTTTCAATTACAATCAAAAGTGTGCCCAAGAAAAGACGCTTCTGTTTTTTGCCTCTGCAAAATTAACTCTGTATAGCGTTAGTATGATTCCAGATAACTTGAAAATGAATTAAGCTATCCAACTTTAAATGGCAGCGTGGGACAAGGCATGGTTGGACTGGCCCACAGGGGTACAGGGCAAACCACCTGTGGGCCCCACTGCCTAGGGGCCCCACCACCTCCTCTAGGGAATCAGGTTCCAGACTGTGCACTTGAATGATAGATTATACATATATTACCTTATATTGCACAGGACTATGGTGTATTCTGTACAATACATTTCTGTTATTAATCTGGTACATTATAATGCATGCACTAGCAGTCCATGCACTCTTGGTTATCCAAGACTCTGAAGTTTGGTCACACCCCTAAACATGGGCCCCTAAAAAAATGCATTCCCCCAGTAATGTGACAGCGCATAAATTCCAAAAGAAGATTCCGTGTCTGAAACTTGTCCATGTAGTGAGAAGCGAGTTATGGTGTTGAAATAACTGTAGTAAGGTCATTTAGTGAACGCAGCTTATCAGCAAATACATCAATCACTAAGAAGAAACGTGTAAAACTAGTCACCTGCTTGTTGTGTATCATTCCTGATGGTTGTAACAGACTGTGGGGTCTAATTAGTAAATATGCGCAAGCTGCTTCATCAGCTTTTCTCACATAGGGTAGATGTATAAAAGCTAGGAAAGAGATTAAGTGGTGAGAGATAAAGTACCAAGCAATCAGCCAGGGGCGGATTAAGAGATGAGAGGGCCCGTGTGCAGGCTCCAAGCAGACCCACTCCTCTCTGGCAGGGGCTGCTTTGGTTTGGTGCCAGAGTCTACTGTGCATTGCGCAGGTCTCCGGTAATATGGTGCTTGCGCCATGTTCCTGGGGACGTGCCTACTTGACATGCGCAACCGCTGCACCATTGTTCTGGTGATTTCTGTCAGCAAAGTCAGATGCCGTGGGAATCTGGAGGGTAAGCATAATAAGGTGGGTGGGTGTGGTGTGGGCCCCCCTGGACCTAGGGGGCCGTGTTCACAACACACTTTGCACCCATTATAGATACGCCAATGCAATCAGCCTCTAACAGTCATGGTACAGGCTGCGTTTTAAAAATACAGCAACTGATTGTTTGGTACTTTAGCTCCCTCCAAGGTTTGATACATATCCCCTATATTTTACTTTGCTGCATTTATATGCAAACTGCCGTGACAGACCATGTGACAAAGGCCCTGTCCTGGTGAGGAGAAAAGAGGAAACTGGGCCGCATGACTTTCTATTCCCATTTTCCACAATTGCAAAAGATGGCAACAAAAGTCTGAAGTTACACAGCGCACGCACAGATAGTGTCGTCTGTTCCCGATGCAGGAACTGAGGGGGTCCCAATGGAAAAGGCATTGGAACTGCTCTTCCCTGCTTTTCTCCAGAGACAGGAGACATAACACCATCCAGGCATGGAATTATGTTTTTAAATTGAGTATTTTTATTTACATTTCATTTTAAAAAAATGGAAATCATCCACAGTACAGTAAACACTGGTGTATCTATAATGGGTGTCCAGGGGCCCTCACACCGCACACCCTGCACCTATTTAATTATACTTATCGATCTGTTGGCCCGCCAATGTCTGCAGAGCTGTAGAAATAACTGTGAAAATGCCCACCGGGGCCATTTTCGGGTGATTAGCACATGTGCAATAGAGATGTCCCCTAGAATGCCTTGTGGGTGCCATGTTCTTGGAGACCTCCACATGCATAACAGACTCTGGTGCAATGCCAGAGTCTACCGCACCGCCGGAGAGGAGGGGGCCCAATCAGAGCCTGCACACGGGCCCCCTCTTCTCTTAAAGCGCCTTTGGCAGCACAATACATTTTTAAAGTATTGTGAGTAGATCAGGGTCGGGATGTTGTCTCCTGGGGTAGACGGGTGTACTTTTCTTCAGCAGCCCAAATATGAATACTCCAGTCCAGGGTATTTGGTACAAATAGCCTTAGCTATTTTAATTTGCAGCAAACGTAAAAACAAAACATAAACATAAATCCTAGCCTTTCCGGTTCTAACTATAAAAAAAGGTTTCTCTTACGTCCTAGAGGATGCTGGGGTCCACATTAGTACCATGGGGTATAGACAGGTCCACTAGGAGCCACTGGCACTTTAATAGTTTAATAGTGTGGGCTGGCTCCTCCCTCTATGTCCCTCCTACCAGACTCAGTTTAGAAAATGTGCCCGGAGGAGCCGGTCACAGCTAGGAGAGCTCCTAGAGCTTCTTTAGTTTTATTTTTTTTTCTAATAGTTAGTTAGGCACAGGGAGGCTGCTGGCAACAGCCTCCCTGCTTCGTGGGACTTAGGGGGGGGGAGTAGTGTCCACCCTGCGGGGTTCGAGCCACTATCTCCACTGACAGGACATTGAGCTCCTGAGGGTGATGATCGTTAGCCGCCCCAGGCGACCGCTCACTCCCGCAGCATGCCGCCACCCCCTAACAGAGCCAGAAGATTCCGGTGGCGAGTGAGTCACCGGCCCCCCTGGCAAGCAGGAAGCCGGTGTGAAGATGGCAGCAACAGGGTGGGAGCGCAGTACTAACTGCGCTCCGTAGTCTCAGCCGTACACAGTGCGGCGCATTGAGGGGCGCCCTGAGCCAGCGTCTATACCCTACACTGGTCACCAAGGCTGTCAGGGACCTCGGTAACGCTGCCAGCACCATATCTCAGGCCAGTATAAAGAAGTGAAGAGCGGGAAGCAGCGCCATGTTCAGGGGGCAGAGCTTCTCCTCAGAGGGGACCCAGCAGCGTTCAGCACCATTTTCTTGCCTGCAGAATCCTGTACAGAGATGCTGACAGGGAGAGTTGTCCCTCCACGCAACTCCAGCTATCCTGTGCGGTACCAGGGGGTTGTAGAAGGGGGGGGAGGCGGTGAATTTACTGTGTAGTCTATTAAGGTACAAAGTCAGTGCTAGGTAGTTATATTATATCTACCTAGGGAAGCGCTGTGTGGGTGCTGGCTCCAAGCTCTGTATTTCTCTGTGGCATACTTGGGGGGGAAACTGTGTTTGACATTTTCCTGTGTGTGTGGGTGTATGTTTTCTCACATAGCCAAGCCTAGGGACTCTGTGTCTTATGCTGCTGAGGACATTTCTTCTCCAGAGGAATCCATTCCATGTACACAGGAATGTAATTATCTTGTCTCAGATCCCTATTAATGAGCCTGAGTGGTTGATCTCTATTAAGGGTATGATCTCTCAGATCTCTACTGGGGTAGCTCATACTGAGACTGAAACTCAGATTTTAAAGAAGTTTATGGCAGTTTGGTCAGGTTCTGTTCCTATTCCTTCAAAATCCCCTAGCATATACCCACAGAAACGTGCACTTGCCCAGATTATGCAAGCCGACACGGATACCGACTCTGACTCGGCAGACGGTGATGGGGATGTGCTGAGGGGGGCGGCATCCCTTGCACAGGGGGTGCAGCTCCTGATTGAGGCCATTAGAGATGTGTTAAACATTACTGACACACCACCTGAGCAGGTTGAGGTGGCTTACTTCACAGACAATAAGAAAGCCTCGCTAACCTACCCTGCATCTAAAGAATTAAATGCTTTATTTGAAAAATCCTGGGAAGCCCCGCAGACGAAATTCCAGATCCCCAAAAGGGTTCTGGTTGCTTTTCCTTTCCCTGAGGAGGATAGAAAAAAATGGTAAAACCTACCCATAGTTGACGCATCTGTTTCCAGACTGTCAAAGAAGGTGGTTTTACCTGTTTCTGGATCTACCGCGTTAAAAGAACTGGCTGAACGTAAGATTGACACTACACTCAAATCCATATACACTGCTTCAGGGGTGGCGTTGAGGCCCACTATTGCCTGTGCATGGATTTCTAAAGCTATAGTAAAGTGGTCAGGCACATTACTGGAGGAGGGAGAGTTTCTGGTATCTCTGGATATCAAGGATGCATACCTCCACATTCCGATTTGGCCGCTGCACCAGGCTTATCTCAGATTTGCACTGTTGGACTGTCACTATCAGTTCCAGGCACTGCAAATGCGGCCTCTCCACGGCACCGAGGGTGTTCACCAAGGTGATGGCAGAGATGATGGTTCTCCTCCGCAGACAAGGGGTGAACATAATCCCATATATGGACGATCTGCTGATAAAGGCATCGACCAGGGAAAAGTTGTTGCAGTCTGCTCAGGGACCATGGTTGGATCCTGAACCTTCCAAAGTCACATTTGGAGCCGACAAGGAGATTGTCTTTCCTGGGGATGATCCTCGACACGGAAGTGCAGAGGGTGTTTCTACCGGTGGAGAAAGCGTTGGTGATTCAAACAAGGGTCCTGAAGCCAGCCCGGGTATCGGTTCATCAGTGCATTCGCCTTCTGGGGAAGATGGTTGCCTCCTATGAGGCTCTACAGTATGGAAGATTTCATGCTCGATCCTTCCAACTGGATCTCCTGGACAAGTGGTCGGGGTCTCATCTACATTTGCACCTGAGGATTCGTCTGTCGCCGAAAGCAAGGATTTCACTCCTCTGGTGGCTGCAAATGTCTCACCTTCTGGAGGGCCGCAGGTTCGGGATTCAGGACTGGATCCTTTTAACCACGGATGCAAGCCACCGGGGATGGGGCA
This sequence comes from Pseudophryne corroboree, assembly GCF_028390025.1. Taxonomy (NCBI): domain Eukaryota; kingdom Metazoa; phylum Chordata; class Amphibia; order Anura; family Myobatrachidae; genus Pseudophryne; species Pseudophryne corroboree. The sequence continues at coordinate 816,347,892 of NC_086448.1, forward strand.
CAGTCACTCAAGGGGAAACCTTCCAAGGTGGAGTTTCAACTGGGACGGTTTCTCCTCTTCCTGCAAGCAGGTGTGGATATGGGCCTGAGGTTGGGATCCGTAAAGGTCCAGATTTCGGCCTTATCCATTTTCTTCCAGAAGCAATTGGCTGCCCTCCCTGAGGTTCAGACTTTTTTGAAAGGGGTTCTGCACATCCAGCCTCCCTTTGTGCCGCCTACGGCGCCCTGGAATCTTAACGTGGTGTTGCAGTTCCTCCAATCTGATTGGTTTGAGCCTCTACAGGAGGTTGAGGTCAAATTTCTCTCGTGGAAGGCTGTCACTTTGTTGGCCTTACCTTCTGCTAGACGTGAAGATAGGGCTGAGCTCCGGACACGTCAGCAGTTCCTTCCACAATCTCTCGCTGGATCAGGTTCACTATCCAGCATGCGTATTCTACGGCAGGATTGCAGTGTCCAAGATCTGTTAAGGCCCACTCTACTCATAAGGTGTGTTCTTCCTGGGTGGCTGCCCGGGGTCTCTCGGCTTTACAGCTTTGCCGAGTGGCTACTTGATCTGGGTCGAACACGTTTGGAAAGTTCTACAGGTTCGATACTTTGGCCTCTGAGGACCTAAAATTTGGTCAATTAGTTCTGCAGGAGCCTCCGCGCTCTCCCTCGCGTTCTGGGAGCTTTGGTACATCCCCATGGTACTAATGTGGACCCCAGCATCCTCTAGGACGTAAGAGAAAATAGGATTTTAATTACCTACCAGTAAATCCTTTTCTTGTAGTCCGTAGAGCAGTGATTTTCAACCTTTTTCAGTTCGCGGCACACCAAAAAGATTTAAAAATTGCCAAGGCACACCATCGGTACCCCACGGAAAAATAAAACACACACAGGGAAATTAAACAAACATATTTGTCCCCAAGGCTAAAAACACACACACATTGTCCCCAACAGTTATTAAAATAATGCACAGTACTTGAACACATTGTCTGCCACAGTAATTCCACACATTGACCCTCATAGCAATGCCATCACACTGTCCCCCATAGTAATTGCACACATTGCCCCCCATAGTAATACAACCACACACACCGACCCCCACAGTAATGCCACCAGACACACTGACCCCCATAGTAATGCCACCAAATATACTGACCCCCATAGTAATGCCACCAAATACACTGACCCCCATAGTAATGCCACGAAACACACTGACACCCACAGTAATGCCACCAGAGACACTGACCCCCATAGTAATGCCACCAAACACACTGACACCCACAGTAATGCCACCAGAGACACTGACCCCCATAGTAATGCCACCAAACACACTGACACCCACAGTAATGCCACCAGAGACACTGACCCCCATAGTAATGCCACCAAACACACTGACACCCACAGTAATGCCACCAAATACACTGACCCCCATAGTAATGCCACCAAACACACTGACACCCACAGTAATGCCACCAGAGACACTGACCCCATAGTAATGCCACCAAACACACTGACACCCACAGTAATGCCACCAAATACACTGACCCCCATAGTAATGCCACCAAACACACTGACACCCACAGTAATGCCACCAGAGACACTGACCCCCATAGTAATGCCACCAAACACACTGACACCCACAGTAATGCCACCACACACACACTGACCCCCATAGTAATGCCACCACACACATAGTAATGGCACTGCACACACATCATAAAGCACTGGCCCAAACCTTTTTTGTTTTCCCCCTTAGCGGCAGGAGCATTGAGGAGCAGAACACAGCAGCACGGGCCACGAAGGGAAACTAGTCGCTGCCTAGGCGGGATGGTGATGTGTACGTGACCTATGAGTCACACCACGTCGTAGGGGTCACGGGCGGGCCCGCAGGAGAGCTGCCGTCTTCACTATACAGTGACCGCAGAAGAGCTGCCTGTGCTGCCCGATAGTGATGCTGTAAATCAGTATCACTATCGGGCAGCGCAGGCAGCTCTTACGCGGTCATTGTATAGTGAAGACGGCAGCAGACGGGGACTGGCAGCAGGGATCTCTAGCTGCGGCACATTTGACAACCGCTGGCGGCACACCAGTGTGCCGCGGCACAGCGGTTGAAAATCACTACCGTAGAGGATGCTGGGCCCAGCACTTCGTTATCCTGCAGTGGTTACTTGGTCAGAACTGCTTTGTTCTTAGTTAAGTACTGCGTTATTACTTGGTTCAGTAATGTTATTCAGCTGTTGCTGAGTTTTCAGGCTAGTTAGCTTGGTTTTGCCTTGTTTGTATGAGCTGGTATGAATCTCGCCACTATCTGTGTTAAATCCTTCTCTCGAAGTTGTCTGTCTCCTCGGGCACAGTTTCTAGACTGAGTCTGGTAGGAGGGGCATAGAGGGAGGAGCCAGCCCACACTATTAAACTCTTAAAGTGCCAGTGGCTCCTAGTGGCCCCATCTATACACCATGGTACTAATGTGGGCCCCAGCATCCTCTACGGACTACGAGAGAAGGATTTACCGGTAGGTAATTAAAATCCTATTTTCCCTCTCTATGGCTGAGAAGGACCTACTGTCCAACTCACCAAAACAGCAGGACAACACAGCACTCAATTCAGGCAGTAATGGTGTCTCTCTCTCTCTCTCTCTCTCTCCCTCCCTCTCTATCTAACTAAGGGGATCATTCCGAGTTGATCGCACGTAGCAACTTTTTGCTGCTCGTGCGATCAACCTGACGCCACCTATGGGGGAGTGTATTTTAGAATAGCAGGGCTGCGAACGCTTGTGCAGCCGTGCTATGCTAAAAAAAAGTTTTAAGTAAAACAAGACCAGGGCTGCAGTTACTCCCCCAGTGTGTCGGATCCAGCGGTGAAGGTCCCGGTCCTGACGTCAGACATCCGCCCTACAAACGCCTGGATCCGCCTGCGTTGTACTCACCACGCCTGGAAAATGGTTAGTATCCGCCCGGAATGCCTCCTGCCTGTCCGATCACATTTCTCGCCAGGCAATGATGCGCGTGCGCAATGCGTCCACCGCGCATGCGCATTTCCGACCCATTCACACTGCAGCGAAGAACCGCTGCGTGCAAACGGGTCGGAATGACCCCCTTACTTCCCAGGCAATGAGAAAATTATTGTCTAGGTTGACAGGCTTTTAACACACCCAGGCAGGTGTTAACACTGATTAGCCTTCTCTAAGGCTACAGACCCTTAAAACCTGGATTGGGCCTACTGGATGGAGCCTCCCTCACTATCCATCCATAATCCCAGGAACCCTTTATCTGGCTTTTACAGAAGCTGATAAAGCTCTTACCAAGCCATTTACAAACACTTTCCTGGGGTTTTGAACTCATACGACATAGATCTTGGACATACTATATATAACTGCCCTCACCACTGCTTTTTATCACAGTATAAATATAATGCGCTTTTAAAAAGGACATAAATAAAGGCTTGCGGAGGAGATATAATGTTGACATTGACACTCATATTACAAAGTTTACTATAAACCCAGTCAGTAATTGTGCATTAAAACTTTACTTAGTTATCAGAAGTCATAGAGTTCTCCATGCCAATCCCAAATATGAGGAGGAGGAATATGTCTACCACTAAATATGAAAATTTGGAAATTTCAGCACAGGCCCATAACAAATGCAAAAAATCTACCGCAGGAGTTTCACACTTAGGACAATTAGTACTTGCTCCTTTCCCTAGCTTATCCAGCCTAACCAGAGTCCAGTTAACCCTATGGAGAATAAACATCTGAATTTGTTGGAATCTCTGATGCATTGGCTTTGAGTGTGGTATAGAAGATCTACATTCATTGGGTCTACCGTCATATGATTGACAGGCACAAACTCAACATGGACAAATGGTCGACACTGGAAAAGGTTGTCAGGGTCAAAAGGTCAATATGATAATGGTCAACACAAAAATGGTTGACATACTTTGTAGAAACATTTCTCCTTGTGGGCTCACTTCGCTCACCACGCTCAGGCATGGTGTGCGCTTTCGCTCGCGACAAGGTTTCTAAAGGTTATGTTTTGTGACATGGATAGTCAAGGAAGGAGAAGTTCCAAAAACATGAAAAAAAATCCCAAAAACCATTGTCATGTCAACCATATGAACCTGTTGACCTTTTCAACCTTTTGACCTTTCCGGTGTCAACCATTCATACGTTGACTTTTGTCCATGTTGAGCTTGTGTCTGTTGACCATATGGGTTCGAGTATGTCGACCTATATTTCGGATCCCATTGGCTTTACAGGGTGAACCCAAAATAGTACACCAATCTTCATCCCTCAATTTACCCATATTACATTCCCATTTCTCATGGAGGCTTTGCAAAGGGTCACTAGACTCTCCACTCAACAAATATGAGTATACATTAGAGACAAATTTACAGGCACTCAGAGTGGAGCAGCAACTGCAAACTATTTTCTCGGTGCATGCCACAGTTGAAGAAAGTGAGGAAAAAATAATAATTTGGTAGACCATAAGTCGATTGAGGGCTTTTTAAAATGGACAAAAACACCTGCTTCATACAATTGTTCCACAGCCACTACCCCATAATGTCTCCATAAGATTCCACTTTCCAGCAACAATAATTTATGAAAGCCAGAATTGTTCAAGAGGGTTGAGTGAGAAACAAATTATGTGATGAGCCACAGCTTCCTAGCCTGAAGCAGTAATGTATCCATGAACTGAGCCAGTGTCAAGCAAAAATTTAAGAGGGGTATAATGAAACCTTGCTTGTTCGATTAAAGCCTCTGCTAATTTGCCACCATCTCTATCTGATAGCCAGTCTCTGAGATGTGCCAATTGAGCAGCTACAGTAACATAGAAACATAGAATTTGACGGCAGATAAGAACCACTTGGCCCATATAGTCTGCCCCTTTTTTTTATCCTTTAGGTAATCTCAACACTTTTTGAACCTTAATTCTTTGTAAGGATATTCATATGCCTATCCCAAGCATGTTTAAATTGCTCTAGTCTTAGCCTCTGCTACCTCTGATGGGAGGCTATTCCACTTATCCACTACCCTTTCCGTAAAGTAATTTTTCCTTAAATTTCCCACGAACCTACCTCCCTCCAGTCTCAGTGTATGTCCTTGAGTTCTAATACTTCTCTTCCTTTGAAGAATGTTTCCCTCTTGAACTTTGTTAAAACCCTTGGTATATTTGAAAGTTTCTATCATGTCCCCCCTTTCCCTTCTCTCCTCCAAACTAGTAGGTAGTGTACCAGTAGGTAATATAAATGTAAATGGGGCAGTACCATGCCTCTGTTATTTCCTGAATATCGTCTCAAAACTTATACGTTCTTGTTTAACACCGCACAACAAGGAAATAATATATTTATTTGGGTTTTTTTTAACGATATGGGTGTGTAAAAATATCGGGGACTGTTGGAACACGTATCGAAACTTTGGCTGGATTACCATTTTTACAAGGTTCACACCACACATACTGTAGTTGACAATGGCTTTAAGCTAGTCAATCTGGGGTTGTATGTGCAATTGAAATAATTTGCCATGTTTTAAGAAATTTCAATACTGAAATATGTTGAAAGCGAGTAATCCATCTCAGAGGAGAGTGCAAAGGATCAGGGAGTACATGTTCGCTTCTAAAGGGAAACATACTGTACTAGATTTGTTCCAGATTATTCTTAGACCGGAAAAGGAACAAAATTGTTTCAACAGAGATAATAGGGCTGGAAAGGAAAATTGCGGGTCTGCCAAAAATATAAACTTAGCTGTAATGGATTCCGTGATCGCCGGAGGTGCAGGTTGCTAGCCGACCGCGGATGATTTTTTAAAGAGACAATCACTGACAAGACATGGTTTTACCTTGTAAGTGATTGTCCCTTTAAAAAAAATTACCGAGTTCGGCCGGCCTCCCGCACGGCCGCCGAACTCGGACTTCATTACATCTCGCCTTATATTTACCAAATGGATAGTGGAAATACTGAAGCAACTGCTGGTATAAGACAATTTATAACTCATATAAATGGTAGTAATGTGCTAACACAAAAAATTATCAATGAATCAGTGTAATAACGTCCATATAATATTGAGAAACTTATAAAGAGAAGTAAAATACAACTATATGTACATAAACAAACACAGAGACATACCAGAATGAGCTGATAATGTACAACTACCAGTATGCCAAACATCAGAGAAATGGTTAAGAATAACCATATAACAAAGCACAAAAAGGGTGAAGGCAAAATACGTAGACTAACAGCTCTGAGGTCAGGGCATGCAGCAAACAACTAGGTTTAAATACAAGCAGAGGTCAACACAGGTGCACAGATCAATACAAACCTATCCTGGAGCAAGGAAGAACAACTGGAGTTGATGCTGTCACCAGCAGTGAGGCCGAGTATTGCCCAGGTAAACCACAGTAACACAATGAGAGACTCACCGCGAAGGACTGTGCACTGAGAATCTAAAACGGCTGCAGGATGGCTTTTCCCAAACCTTTATGTTCTAACAGTTATATGTACATGGTGATATTGTACATAATTAGGTAAGGCTGTATTGATTACATGTCTGTGTTGTTATAAGGTATTATCCTACATTTATTTAAGTCAACAACAACACAAAATGAAATAAGGAAACATTACATGATTATTAAAGTGGTTGAACCTGGACTATTTTTATAAATAATAATTTTTCTTCTCGCGGCCATTTTTTCTAGTTTTTTTCACAATGCTGATAGGGTTTCTGTAAGTTCCTATAAGTTCCTAGAATTCAGGGGTAGATGTGTTAAGTGCAGTTATGAGGGAGAAGTGGTATCAGCTTTGGTACTGCTTCTCCCCCAAGTATTGATATGCCAGAGTGTGCTAAAGGGCATTTGGTATATATGATGAACATGTTAGGGGTATGTAGTTGTTGGAAGAGGAGGGCACTACTGTGCTATCTCTAGTCTTCTTGTTCTCCAGGGAGGCTTCATGCTCTATCCCAAGATGGCCACTGAGATCTCTACTGAGCATTTGCGGGAAACATCTTGAGACTATGGGGCAACCAATCAGATTCCAGTTATTATCTTCTAGAAAGTGTTAGATAAATGAGAAGTAGAATCTGATTGGTTGCTATGGGCAACATCCCATCTTAAATAGAACTTCCATCTTAGTAAATGTACCCCTATGTGAGAGACTGTGTAGATTGATATGATGGGAAACAGAAGTCTCCTGTTTAACTCCTATAAGAAACCCGATTATTACCTGCATATCACCAGTGTACATGTAACAGTGAGTACGGCTGTATCTGCTATCAATAAACCAACACCACTGGTTAAGTAAGTGGGCTGTTCATAATTTGATTCATCCGCTGGTGTATACCTATATAACTCTGCAATATCATCATCTGCACACACATCATTCCCAACAGTATTGAGGTCTGACAGTATGTAAGGTGCATATGGGGATGTCTGCTGACATTTAGGGAGGTACTGTATGATGGCCAGTTAAGGGGTCTGATGGACATGTATGTAGATGAAACACTGGTAAGAACTGTGCTGATGACTTTTGTGATCATATTATTATGTGGGGAGGTCTGATCATATTTGGGGAGGTGTGAAGAGGTCTGGGGGCATGTAAGGAGCATGTGTAGGGGTCTGATGGCATGTGGGGACATCTGCCCAATCTTTTACCCTGAAGAACATATGTGTTCGGGGTGGGGGTAAGGGGGTATTTTTTCCTGGGGTAAAAAAAAGCCAAGCTACATTTAGTCATTAATCAGTAGATCTAGGTAGAAATTGGAAAACTTATTACAACACGGAAGCTGAATGAGCTGCCTTTTCTTTTCTTTTTACTTTGCTCAATGACAAATAAAGCTTATGAGTAAAATAAAAAAAAAATGTGATTAGTGTGCGTTTTAAAAGCACGTATTCACAAAAAACATTGGGGGAAATTTACTAAGCTCACGATTTTGACCGAGATGGTGTTTTTTCTTCAAAGTGTCATCTCGGGAATTTACTAAACTCAAATCACGGCAGTGATGAGGGCATTCGTATTTTTTTGGAACTCAAAGAAAAAAATTACGAATGAATACACCATCGGTCAAATACGCCTGTTATTTGCTAGAACTCGGTAATTTACTAAAAAGTGTAATTCACAAACACTGCCGGCAATAGCCAAACATTGCCGTGAAAAAATACAAATCGTAAAAAAATGCTAAAATAAAACAGACCTGCTTTTTTTTACCGTGTTCTGATAGGCATGCACGGATCCATGAGATCCGTGCATGTTTATCAGTGGGAAGGGGTGGGAAAGTGTTAAATTTGCTGGAAAAAAATGTGTGGGGTCCCCCCTCCTAAGCAAAACCAGCCTCGGGCTCTTTGAGCTGGTCCTGGTTGAAAAAATATGGGGGGAAAAATGACAGGGGTTCCCCCATATTTAATCAACCAGCACCGGGCTCTGCGCCTGGTCCTGGTTCCGAAAATATGGGGGACAAAAAGCGTAGGGGTCCCCCGTATTTTTGAAACCAGCACCGGGCTCCACTAGCCATGTACATAATGCCACAGCCGGGGGACACTTTTATATTGGTCCCTGCGGCCCTAGCATTACATACCCAACTAGTCACACCTGGCCGGGGTTCCCTGGAGGAGTGGGAACCCCTTAAATCAAGGAGTCCCCCCCTCCAGCCACCCAAGGGCCAGGGGTGAAGCCCAAGGCTGTCCCCCCCATCCAAGGGCGGCGGATGGGGGGCTGATAGCCTTTTTGTAAAAATGTGACTATTGTTTTTAGTAGCAGTACTACAAGTCCCAGCAAGCCTCCCCCGCAAGCTGGTACTTGGAGAACCACAAGTACCAGCATGCGGTGGAAAACCGGGCCCGCTGGTACCTGTTGTACTACTACTAAAAAAATACCCCAATAAAAACAGGAGACACACACCTTGAAAGTATAAGTTTATTACATACATGCACACCTCCATACATACATACTTACCTATGTTCACACGAGGGTCGGTCCTCTTCTCCATGTAGAATCCATGGGGTACCTGTGGAAAAAATTATACTCACATAATTCAGTGTAGATCGGTCCTCTTCTGTTCTTTGTATAATCCACGTACTTTGCAAAATAAAAAAGCGGACACCCGACCACGCACTGAAAGGGGCCCCATGTTTTCACATGGGACCCCTTTCCCCGACTGCCAGGACCCCCCCCTGACTCCTGTCTAAGAGGGTTCCTTCAGCCAATCATGGAGCGCCACGTCGCGGCACCCTCCTGATTGGCTGTGTGCTCCTGTAGTGTCTGTCAGGCAGCACACGGCAGTGATACAATGTAGCGCCTATGCGCTCCATTGTAACCAATGGTGGGAACTTTGCGGTCAGCGGTGAGGTTACTTTCGTTCAACCGCTGACCACAAAGTTCCCACCATTAGTTACAATGGAGTGCATAGGCGCTACATTGTAATACTGCCGTGTGCTGCCTGACAGACACTACAGGAGCACACAGCCAATCAGGAGGGTGCCACGACGTGGCGCTCCCTGATTGGCTGAAGGAACCCTCTTAGACAGGAGTCAGGGAGGGGTCCTGGCAGTCGGGGAAAGCGGTCCCATGTGAAAACATGGGGCCCCTTTCAGTGCGTGGTCGGGTGTCCGTTTTTTTATTTTGCAAAGTACGTGGATTATACAAAGAACAGAAGAGGACCGATCTACACTGGATTATGTGAGTATAATTTTTTCCACAGGTACCCCATGGATTCTACATGGAGAAGAGGACCGACCCTCGTGTGAACATAGGTAAGTATGTATGTATGGAGGTGTGCATGTATGTAATAAACTTATACTTTCAAGGTGTGTGTCTCCTGTTTTTATTGGGGTATTTTTTTAGTAGTAGTACAACAGGTACCAGCGGGCCCGGTTTTCCACCGCATGCTGGTACTTGTGGTTCTCCAAGTACCAGCTTGCGGGGGAGGCTTGCTGGGACTTGTAGTACTGCTACTAAAAACAATATTCACATTTTTTCAAAAAGGCTATCAGCCCTCCATCCGCTGCCCTTGGAAGGGGGGGACAGCCTCGGGCTTCACCCCTGGCCCTTGGGTGGCTGGAGGGGGGGGGACCCCTTGATTTAAGGGGTTCCCACTCCTCCAGGGTACCCCGGCCAGGGGTGACTAGTTGGGTATGTAATGTCAGGGCCGCAGGGACCAATATAAAAATGTCCCCCGGCTGTGGCATTATGTACCTGGCTAGTGGAGCCCGGTGCTGGTTTCAAAAATACGGGGGACCCCTACGCTTTTTGTCCCCCGTATTTTTGGAACCAGGACCAGGCGCAGAGCCCGGTGCTGGTTGATTAAATATGGGGGAACCCCTGACATTTTTTCCCCCATATTTTTTCTACCAGGACTGACTCAAAGAGCCCGAGGCTGGTTTTGCTTAGGAGGGGGGACCCCACGCATTTTTATTTTTTATTTTTAACAATGTTCTTTTTTTTACGAAAGGTGCACAATGAAGCCCAGCACGGATCTCACAGATCCGGCCGAGATGCATTGTGTTAATGTCGGCAGTGTTTTACAATTCCCTCCCGTAAAACACTGCCAAAAAATACGAATGACATCGACATCGGAAAATACGAACATGCACAATACGACAGGTTAGTAAATTAGTCGAAAAAAATTCAAAAAGTTGCAATTTTACACTTTCGATGTCATTCGTGTTTGAACTTTAACCTCATTCGGAAAAATACGAATTTTAGTAAATATACCCCAGTGGGGTAAATTTACTAAGATTCGTATTTTTCCGTTTGAGGTCAAAGTTTAATCACGAATGACATCGAAAGTGTAAATATGCAACTTTTTGAATTTAGTACGACTAATTTACTAAGCTGCCGTATTCTGCATTTTCGGTTTTACCGATGTCGATGTCATTCGTTTTTTTAAGCAGTGTTTTACGTGAGTGACTTGTAAAACACTGCCGACTTTAATACAATGAATCTCAGCCGGATCTGAGAGATCCGTGCTGGGCTTCATTGTGCACTTTTTTAAAATAAAAAATCAGTGTTAAATTAAAAAAAAAATGCGTGGGGTCCCTCCTCCTCTTTGAGCCGGTCCTGGTTGCAAAAATATGGGGGGAAAAATGATAGAGGTTCCCCCATATTTCAACAACCAGCACCGGGCTCTGCGCCTGGTCCTGGTTCCAAAAATACGGGGGACAAAAAGCGTAGGGGTCCCCCGTATTTCTGAAACCAGCACCGGGCTCCACTAGCCAGATACATAATGCCACAGCCGGGGGACACTTTTATATAGCTCCCGGCGGCCCTGGCATTACATAACCAACTAGTCACCCCTGGCCGGGGTACCCTGGAGGAGTGGGGACCCCTTCAATCAAGGGGTCCCCCCCTCCAGCCACCCAAGGACCAGGGGTGAAGCCCGAGGCTGTCCCCCCCATCCATGGGCTGCGGATGGGAGGCTGATAGCCATTGTGTAAAAAAATGAATATTGTTTTTAGCAGCAGTACTACAAGTCCCAGCAAGCCTCCCCCGCAAGCTGGTACTTGGAGAACCACAAGTACCAGCATGCGGAGGAAAACCGGGCCCGCTGGTACCTGTAGTACTACTACTAAAAAAATACCCCAATAAAAACAGAAGACACACACCTTGAAAGTATAACTTTAATACATACATACACACCTCCATATACACATACTTACCTTATGTTCACACGAGGGTCGGTCCTCTTCTCCATGTAGAATCCATGGTGTACCTGTGGAAAAAATTATACTCACATACTCCAGTGTAGAAGCCTCTTCTTCTTGTAATCCATTTGTAATCCATGTACTTGTCAACAAAAAAAAAACGGACACCCGACCTCGCACTGAAAGGGGCCCCATGTTTTCACATGGGACCCCTTTCCCCGAATGCCAGGAACCCCCTCTGACTTATGTCTAAGTGGGTTCCATCAGCCAATCAGGGAACGCCACGTTGTGGCATCCTCCTGATCGGCTGTGTGCTCCTGTACTGTATGATAGGCAGCACACGGCAGTGTTACAATGTAGCGCCTATGCGCTCCATTATAACCAATGGTGGGAACTTTGTGGTCAGCGGTTGACCGAAAGTAACCTCACCGCTGACCACAAAGTTCCCACCATTGGTTACAATGGAGCTCATAGGCGCTACATTGTAACACTGCCGTGTGCCGCCTGTCATTTTTTATGCACTTTTTCACGAATTGTATTTCTGCACGGCAGTGTTTGGCAATTGTCGGCAGTGTTTGTGATTTGCACTTTTTAGTAAATTACCGATTTCTACCAAATTGCAGGCGTATTTGACCGATGGTGTATTGATTCGTGATTTTTTTCCTAGGAATCCAAAATATTACGAATGCCCTCATCACTGCCGAGATTTTTGCTTAGTAAATTACCGAAATGACACTTTGAAGAAAAAACGGCATCTCGGTCAAAATCGGGACCTTAGTAAATATACCCCATTGTCTGCAAAGTCAGAAAGGGTGAGATTGCACCTTATTTTATTTTTGTATGAAATATTTCAAACAATACACAAGCCAAGAGTCCTGTGAATCTGTGCGTACGGTATTCATATATATATGTGTAAATAGAAACATTTGCGCGGCTATCTAACAAACACATCACATGGGGGAATGTGCTGGTGCATGGGAGTAAAGGTGTTTTTGGAACAGTGCACAAATATGACAACGATAATACAAAAATGTAAATACCCTCATCTGCTGAATACACTGTAACGTAAACAGAAACATTATATTAGCAACGGGAAAAGTCAGTGCAGCCGGTCAAGCTGCAAACACGTTACATGGGAGAATGGCAGGAATGAAGGGGGAAGTAACAAGGTATAAGACAAGCACATGCAGAAAGCAGGCGTCAATGCAACAACAGCATCGCAACAAAAATACTGTGAAAAACACTCCTATTTGTTCCAATACAATAATACAGGAAAAGCCATATGCATGGGAGATCGCAGGGAGATTGACAGGAAGAGGGCGGTTGTGGGTGTCAACTAACCGTCTTCAGGGAGTGTTTGGAAAAATGCAGATGGGACAAGCGTTTGAACGGCGGGTGTCTGGCGTCAAATCCGGTCCTGAACAGGCTGATGTGATCGCAGCGGCTGAGTAAGTCCTGGGCTGCACAGAGACTGAACAAAATCAGTTTGTACATCTCTGCTACACATGACTTCGCACACATACAAAGCTAAATCACACTTCCCCTGTAGGCGGCGACTATCTGATCGCAGGACAGCAAAAATCGCTGCGTAGCGATCAGATCTGAATTACCCCCGCAGTTTTGAAGTCTGGTTATTATCAATCTCTGAAAACTATTGCAATATGTATTAGGGACAGAAATCTGGCAGAGCTTTGAACATACATCAGGGTCTTAGTTGAGCTTTGTTGCAATGGAATAGCGTCACTTCCAACGGGAAAGCCATCCTGGAAGACCCCAAATGTAATATCTCTATAAAGTTATGGACTTGACTATTACAATTAGATCTGAAAAAGACATTATAAAAATAACGCATCAGGGAGATTTTTTTAATATTTACTGGTCAGTGTCTTGATGGCTTCTCGCACTTCCTCCCCGAGGAAGAACAAGGTGTGCCGGTCAGTCTGCAGCAGATTTAAAGGATTTTTAGAGGTTTATTTACTGAGCCCTGGATGGAGATAAAAGTAGCAGTCAATCAGCTTCTAACTGTCATTTTTCAAACCCATAGTGTGACATGGCAGCTTTACACTGATTGGCTGGTACATTATCTTCGTCTACTTTATCTCATCCAAGGCTTAGTAAATAGACCCCTAAGGGAGCAGTCACACTGTCCTACGGTGTGATGGTGCCTAGACTCATCCTGGGATACATATGAAATCTGGCTGTCACTATACCCTTGTGGGTTCACTGCACTTGCCATGCATCAGGCCCGGTTGCTCGCCACTGGTCTCTTCCCACTCGGTTGGTGGCATGGAGACACCAACCGAATGAGAATTCCCTTGGGATTCCGGCAGTCGGCATATCACCAGGTGTCAGGATTCCAGCGTCGGTCTCCTGTACATTGGGATCCCAACAACCGGCAAATTGACTGCATCCAGGGCCGGTGCAAGGTCTCTCTGCACCCTAGGCAAAGCATTAACATGGTGCCCCCTAACCTGCAACCCTCCTGCAGAAGGTGCATTATGGCTATGAAGAGCCACCATGGGGGCGCCTCTCGGGAGCCATAGTTACATCCGTCTCCTATGTGCCTTCACATGACTTGATGTCACACGTGTCGGCAAAGTGAAAGCGCTGAGGCACTATGTGGTACAGCCTGATAGTGGTGGCTGCACCTGGTTAGACCTGCAAGAGCAGGCAGCATAGTGTAAAAAGAGGAGGCCACATACAGAGACATCTTTCAGTTTTTTGCTAGATGAAATGAATTCAGTGGCGCCCTCCATGGGCTGGCGCCCCTAGGCAGCCGCCTAAAGCTGCCTAATGGTAGAGCCGGCCCTGACTGCATCCCCTCATTCTTACTGGGATTCTATAGAAATCAGCGAGAAGAACACTTGCTATTGTAATGGGATAAGTGTCTATACCTCCTGACTTGTAGATAATAGAAGCCGATGACACAGCAAGAACATGTTTAAGCTTGTTGTCAGCATTTTGTCAGCTTTATTGTCTCTACTGTATTTCTGCATCACAGCAACAATATTAGTGCAGAACATTCCTAAGGAAATTCAGTAGTTCAGTTGTGTTAGATTTAATTAGGAGACATCTAGGGGTATACAGTATTTACTAAAGGTCAATTTTCAGTTTCATTCCGTTGTGAGGTGATTGGGTGGTGTATTCGACAATCAGGTATGTACTAAAGGCAAAACCGACTCAAAATCCCCAGAAATTTGAGTTCACACACAAACAGAACTACAAATAGACCATAGAAATCAATAGGAAAAGCTCATTTACCAACAGTCGATTTGAAAATAGACCCTTAATAGAACCAAAAATGGACCCAAAATCACCATTTTCAATAGAACTATCAGAAACAGTTGTATTTGATTTCAATTCATGTGGAATTGTCTGAAACCTCAAACTGCAATTCAATCCAGGAATGAAGGTGTTTGTGGGTAATATGATGTATGTGACCTGTTTTGGCCAATAGGAATGCTATTGTATAATTTTGTCGATTTTTGTTTTTATGGTTCTATTGAGGGTGAATAGAACTCATTTAGAA
Organism: Pseudophryne corroboree; assembly: GCF_028390025.1. Lineage (NCBI taxonomy): Eukaryota > Metazoa > Chordata > Amphibia > Anura > Myobatrachidae > Pseudophryne > Pseudophryne corroboree. Next base: position 816,363,032 of record NC_086448.1, read on the forward strand.
CTTCTCCTGTACATCTGCTAGGTAACCTGGAAAAACGTGAACAATTTTGAGTACAACTGATCTAATCTAATCCTGCATGATCTGTAGTTGTGACAGTGACAAGAAAGTCTGACCACCGGTTATGGGTATGGTTCATTAGGTTGAAGGTAAAAAGGTAACCAGTGTATAGGTCGACTTGCACAAGGTCAACATGAGAAAAAGGAAAAGGTCGAAATGAAAATGGTTGACCCATGAAAAGGTTGACATGAGTTTTTTTTAGGTTTTTGGTGTGTCAATTTCTAACTTTTAGCCCATGGACCCCAAATTATTGTATTGCTTCCCCTCGCATGGCTCACTTTGCTCGCCATGCTTTGGGCAAGATGCCATGAATCATAGTCCATATGGATGGTAAAGTATGAAAAATTTATAAAAATGAAAGATCATGAAATAAAGAGGTATATCATTAATTGGAGAGCATTTGGCATTGCCTAGAATGGACTTTTTGGGACCACCGAACATTTAGCTTCTGCAGGTTTCCATAGAGAGGCCTAGTGGGAATGCTTTGGCATCCCGGCAGTTGTGATTCTGGCGGTCATGTGACCAACGCCGGAATCCCAACACCACTCAGACCACCACCGGTGCCGGAACACCGACAGCCAGAATCCCAACACCACTCAGACCACCACAGATGCCGGAACTCCGACAGCCGACATCTTGAACGTGAGTATCAGGATACAAGTTAAGGCCGGGGGGGGAAGGGAAGGGGAGATGGTTAGACACTGGGGGGGTATAGAGTTAGGTACTAAGAAGGTGGTTAACCATAGCTGACACTCCTCGAGGGTTAGCCGTAGCTGCCAACCCCGAGAGTTAGCCTTAGCCGCCACCCCTGGAGGGTTAGGGTAGGGTACGAATACTTACCACAACCACATCATCAGTGTCAAGATGCTGCTGTTGGTTATTTGACGGGATTACATACCGAACCCACCTAGGGACCACCTGTGAGTGCAGTTCTCCCTGGAGAGATAAATCAGGTTCCGCTGTCATTATGTTTAATGTGTAATTACCGATGAACCTTATGCATTTTATGTTTGTCCTGTGCCAAATGGGTACAGGAGATGGATTTACCATACAGTTGAATGATCTCTAAAATGACCGGCCTTCTATATGCTTGCAGTCTTGGTGTATTAGTGACATTTTTGTTTCTTTTTAATTAATTGATTTTTTATGTATTAGATTTTGAAAGGGTTTTTTCAGGCTTGAATCTAATACAGTGCCTTGCTAAAGTATCCACCCACCTTGGCTTTTTACCTATTTTGTTACACTACAACTTGTAATTTAAAAAAAATAATTTATCTGAATTTTACGTGATGGATCTGCACAAAATTGTCTAAGTTGGTGAAGTGAAATGAGAAAATTGTTATAAAAATAATTTTTACAAATAAAAATCTGAAAATTGGCATGTGCTCATGCCCTTTGCTATGAAGCCCCTCAAAAGTTCTGGTGCAACCAATTACTTTCAGAAGTCACATAATTAGTGAAATGAAGTCCACCTGTGCGCAATCTAAGTGTCACATGTTCCGTCAGTATAAACACACCTTTTCTGAAAGGCCCCAGAGGCTGCAACACCACTAAGCAAGAGGCACAACACCATGAAGACCAAGGAGCTCTCCAAACAAGTCAGGGACAAAGTTGTTAAGAAGTACAAGTCAGAGTTGGTTTATAAAAAAATATCCATATCTTTGATGATCCACCGGAGCACCAGCAAATGTATCATCTTCAAATGGAAAGAACACGGTACCACATCAAACCTGCCAAGAGAGGGCCGGCCACCAAAACTCACAGACAAGGCAAGGAGGGCATTAATCAGAGAGTCATCACAGAGACCAAAGGTAACCCTGAAGAAGCTGCAGAGTTCCACAGCAGAGACTGGTGTATCTGCGCATGTGATCACAAAAACCTGTACACTCCAGAGCTGGGTGCCTGGTCGCCAGTTTCTACCTGTTAGGTGTCTCCTGAGATTGGCTCAGCATGCCAGGCCCAGGTCTATGTCTTGTTTTACATTTCATTTTTGTGTTACCCGCAACGCCGGGTCAGCGGCCTTCTAAGTGTTTGCACTTAGCTTGGTATGGCGCTCTCAGCCCTGTCGCGGCCATCGACCCTTCACCCGTGGTCCTGCTATTTGGAGACTGAGTGTGGCGTCCTCTGTCATCCCTGTGGCCACTGTGCATGTAGCATGGAGTCCTCTGCTGCTGCGCCCTCCGCCGCCATTGTTGTTTGGCAAATTTTCCTGTTCAAACTCTGTCAATGGGCGCAGCCATGTTGGATGGAGTCACATGTCTTTCTTCCTGCCAATCCGCAGCGCCGCTGCTGCCTGTGTCAAGTGGTCAGCCAATGCCTGCTCACCAGTGGGTATAAATATCCTGTCCCGGCACCCAGGAAATTGTCAGTGCTTCAATTGTCTTCCAGTCTACAGTTTCACCAGAGACTCTCCTGTGTTACACTCTGGAGTACAGTCTGACTCCCCTGTGTCCATACTCTGCGGAGCAGCCTGCTTCTCCTGTGTTAACTTTCTGCAGTGCAGCCTGCTTCCCCTGTGTTAACTCTCTGCGGTTCAGTCTGCCTCTCCTGTGATAACTCTCCACGGTGCAGATGAACTCCTCCTGCTATTGCACCCTGTGTCGGCAGAGTATTTGCTTCAACTAAACAGTAGCTTTTCTTCAGTGGAACTCCGTTCATCTCTCCATAATCCTCATTACAGCTAAGTGCCATTTCTGCGATCTCTAGCATCATTCCATATTCATTCAACCAGTGCCGTTTCTAGCGGCGGGCGAGCCGTGCAACCGCACGGAGCGCCCGAAGCAGCACTTTGTGACTCCTTATCTCCTCTCCTCCCTCTTCCCGAGCGCTCCTGCTCGGGGGGCAGAGTTTCGCGGAATGACGCGTTTGCATCGTGACGTCACGACGCAAACGCGTCATTCCGCGAAGCCCCGCCCCCCGAGCAGGAGCGCTCGGGGAGAGGGAGGAGAGGAGATAAGCCTGGAAGGAGGAGGCGGCCGGCGCGAGGGACGTGAGTCGGCGGTACCCGAAGAGCGGGAAGATGTAAGTATTATCTCTCTCTCTCTCTCTCTCTCTCCCCCTTCCTTCCCCCCCACTTGACACCCGCCTGCCGCACTGTGTAAAATAAGGACACCTGCCTGCCGCACTGTGTAAAATGGGGATTCCTGCCTGCCGCACTGTGAAAATGGGGATACCTGCCTGCCGCACTGTGTAAAATGGGGATACCTGCCTGCCGCACTGTGTAAAATGGGGGCACCTGCCTGCCGCACTGTGTAAAATGGGGGCACCTGCCTGCCGCACTGTGTAAAATGGGGGCACCTGCCTGCCTGCATACTGTGTAAAATGGGGATATCTGCCTGCCGTACTGTGTAAAATGGGGATACCTGCCTGCCGCACTGTGTAAAATGGGGATACCTGCCTGCCGCACTTTGTAAAATGGGGACACCTGCCTGCCGCGCTGTGTATAATGGGGACACCTGCCTGTATGCAGACTCCGGGTGGGCGGGGTCCCCCTCCTCTCCACGGCGCCATATGTTCCGGCATGCATTAAGTGGGGAATTGATGCAAGGGATTGGAATGTTATACCTCCATTATATAGATCCCTAGTGAGGCCACATCTTCAATACTGTGCACAATTTTGGGCACCGTACTACAGAAAGGATATCCTGGAGCTAGAAAAGGTTCAGAGGCGGGCGACCAAACTAATCAGAGGAATGGAGATGCAGGAATACCAGGAAAGACTTGCAAGACTAGGCAAGTTTACACTGGAAAAGAGGAGATTAAGAGGGGACATGATCAACATTTATAAATCTATAAGGGGACAATACACAGAGCTTGCGGGGGATCTATTTTTAATCAGATCGACACAGAGTACACGTGAACACCCGCTTAGGGAGTTAAGCCTGGGGGCGGGATTAGCTGTATAATGGCTTATGCTGATTCCTGGGTGCAGCAAGGCAACCGGGAATTGACGCTGGGGGCTGGTGATCCCTGCGAGTGATGGCTAGCAGGCGATCGCCAGGCGATAACCTCGCCCTGCCCAGTCACTTGCCCCACCTGCACCTTCCCCCCCACTCCCACTTCAATTTAACCCCCCCCCCCCCCCGGGTGTGTTTTTATATTAAAAACTCACCACTAAAAGGGGCTAAAACTATTCTCACTGCTTTTATGCGCCTTACCAAAACTCTTATTTTTGCTTCTTATACAGAAAGGCTCTATAAGCCACTTCACTGCGCTTACTATACCCCAAAATAACGTCGCTTGATGGATGTTTCTTCTGATTCCAATTGTTTTAAATGTCACCCCCCTGAGGCGGACCTCTACCATTGGATTTGGCGCTACCCAGAGGGTAAAAAATTTTGGTCCATTATTCATATGTGTCCTAAAGATTCTCTGGGTATTTCTGTCAATATTTCTCCTGAATGTGCCCGCTGGGACATACATTTCCCTACCCGACAGCCCAAACCTCATTTGGGGCAGCATATTTTATTGGCTAAAATTGCTGCAGCGGGGAAGAACACCGTCCTCTACCGATTGCTCTCCACAGATACCTTCACGCTAACTCTATTAATGCCATATGTTACTTACCTATTTCATATGGATTGGCTAGAAATTTTAATTAATGACGAAAAAAGGACTGAGAAATTCTTTGAAACTTAGTTGCCGTATGTACTAGAGATGAGCGGGTTCGGTTCCTCGGAATCCGAACCCGCCCGAACTTCAGTTTTTTTTACACGGGTCCGAGCGACTCGGATCTTCCCGCCTTGCTCGGTTAACCCGAGCGCGCCCGAACGTCATCATCACGCTGTCGGATTCTCGCGAGGCTCGGATTCTATCGCGAGACTCGGATTCTATATAAGGAGCCGCGCGTCGCCGCCATTTTCACACGTGCATTGAGATTCATAGGGAGAGGACGTGGCTGGCGTCCTCTCCGTTTATAGAGATTCGAGAAGAGAGTGAGACAGAGAGAGACACAGTAGTAATTTTGGGGAGCATTAGGAGGAGTACTACTACTACTAGTACTTGCTGAAGTGATAGAGATAGTGTGACTGTATTATCTGACTTGTGGGGGAGACACTGACAGTGGGGAGCAGTTAGAGTCTGAGAGCAGGACTCAGGACTCAGGAGTACATATAACGTACAGTGCACACTTTTGCTGCCAGAGTGCCACACTGCCATTGTTTGTGACCACACTGACCACCAGTATAATATATATTGTGATTGTCTGCTTAGGACTCAGGAGTACTACTTGCAAGTTGCTGATAGTGTGACCAGTGACCTGACCACCAGTTTAATAATCACCACCAGTTTATGAGTTTAATATATATATATATATATATATATATATAATTGTAACCCTAAAATGTAACCCTATTTTACTAGGGGTTAATCGAAGGGTCAGGGTGAAAATGGGAGTATATTAAATATCTGGAGTGCCTCCACCCAAGCAATGGTGAAATTACAGGGCTCGCTTGGGAAAGCCCAAAAAGAGAGATGGAGGTGACCCTTTATTTTAGTATAATGTATTATACTGACCTTTCTGACCTTTTCCACTTTCTCTTGTGTTTCAGATCCAGCATATATTGATAATATCCACGTACAATATTCAGGTAAGTAGTTTGTCTATATTTATTAAATCACCAAAGGGTATTTGTGGTTTACCCAGGACCAACCTCAGTTGATAAAAGTAACAGTTAATTGGGAATAAATTAGATTAGCTCAAAGGGAACAGTCAATTGGACCAACTTCACGTGTAATAACTTAGCTATATGCATATATATAACAATTTATACAAAACCTGTATTATACTTTATACAACTTGAATTACATTCAATAACATTGTTAGGACAGCTGATACGTTGGTGCACTGTTGGGGCCCTTTTTATGGAGTAGTTCCTCTATACTGATAATATGGTGGTGTACCATCTCATTTATCATAGACGTTTGCAACGAAGGGAGAAATAAGTTAATCTGTTAATCGGTGGGGTCCTTCCTATTTAATCTTCTCTCAGGATTCACTCCCTTAAGAGGGGAGTAGTACCCTTTGGACACGCGATATCCTAGCTGGTGCTGTAACTGCTGTTTGTTTCTTCAGAAATTTAATATATAGTCGCTGACTTGCTAAAGTTCCTCCAAACCGATAACGGCGTCCTGAGGACTCAGGAAAGATTCCGCTGTGATATATATATTTATATAAATATATCGATCTTCAGTATCGGCGTCGATTAATATCCGATACCAGTTCCGATACCAGTTCCCTCTTGTACTCTCAATAACAGTCTTTCCGTATATTCCCTTGAAGGAATATATAACGGGTAACTCCAGATTCCCTCTTCTTCCTATCCGGGTACTGTAGGAATTATCTGGATATTCTCTGTCTTTCAATAACCAGTATAAGCCAACTACCGCTGTAGCCCACCCGGAGATTACTACTGACTCATTTCACGTTGCAGTTAGTGTGGGTGAATTATACTATACTGGTTTTATTGTCTCATTATCCAGGGCTCAGGGGTTGATACTCCCCCAACTCAGTTATAAAATATCGTACTCAATAACCATGGGGGATATACTGTCTCTGGACAATCCACTGAGGGTTTACTTATTTTACAGCGATCACCCACTGAACTCAATCCATCACCTCACTGCCGTCTATTATAAATCTTTACGGTCCTGGGTTGGCTCCCCACCAGGTAGGGTACTGCTGACAAACAGGGAGGGGTTTCCGAATGGGAGTTACCATAGTTCTCTATTCCCTTATGTCACTTTTCCGGGGGTAACTCACATGAAGCAACACCGTCAGTAGCTGAATGATATCCCCTCCGGAGTGCGTATTCACGGCAGCCGCCGGCTGGGACTATACCGCCGATGGAGTCCTGGGGTACTATCCCCGTCACACTGGCTTCAGACTCTCAGCAGGGACGGTCACGATCCGTTTAAGGTATGTGTTCCCCGAGGCTCCTTAACTACGTTACTGCCTCATATCCAGGGACTCACTCTCCCTTCTCCGCTCACGGTTTTTTTTTCGGTACCTCCGGGCGCTATATCTTCCTCTCAGTCCAGCGTAATCCTCCCTCTCCCTGCCAGCCGTCCTCGCTCTCCTCGCTGCGCAGCTGTTCCCTCTCCGCTCCTCTCTTCTCACGCGCTGCCTAACCGTCCTCCCTGGTCTCTCGTGCCCAGACCAGAAAGTTCTCTGAGATGCACGCTCTCCAGTAACCCTGTCCATAGTAGCAGGTCACTGCTAATACCATTATACCATTATATTTATATATACTATATTATACAACAATCTTATATTACATCAATAAATACAGGTACACTTAAATTGTCCCATGTTTTAAAACCATCTCTTACAGTACTTATATACCTATAGAGGGCTACATTCTCCCCCTGGGGATTCTAATGATCAGCATTATGAGATCCCCACCCCCTATAACACATTTGTTTAAAATAGGGCCATGGTAATACTTGACTAGTATTTACTACCAATGGTACTTCTGTAGGAAATGGTAATACTGGACTAGGATTTACTACCAACGGTACTTCTGTAGGAATTCCCAATTGATCATAGGTGAGTACCCGAGGTGGCTTCCGAATTCTCTGTGGCCGAGGGGATGGCAGGTAAGCATTTTCTGCTTCTCGATGGTGCACCCCCCTAGATTCATCCAATGAATGTACTTCTATCCCTGGTTCTTCCATAATTTCTTCAACTCTTCTGTTTTCTTCCATGCCCCCATCATCATCATTCATAGGAAATTCATGAATACCACTATTAAGCTTGTCAGTATCCTCTTCTTTTCTCTCAACCATCCCAAAAGGTTCCTCCTCCTTATAGTAACTACCACTATAATAATCCTCATCCTCGTTATCTCCTATATAGTTGAATGTCTGAGATTCCGGAGCAATAGATCTCGTTCCAGATTGAGGAGGTATGTGTTCGGTATCCTCATTACTATTTCCCCATCGTGTGTCTTGTGATATGGGTAATAGATGTTGACGGTGATAAGTTACCGATTGACCTATCCCATCTTCTGGTACTAGTTGATAAACTGGAATACCTGGGAGTTGTCGAATAATAATATAGGGATAGGGTCGCCACCGATTAGTAAGTTTCCTACTCTTAGGAACTCCGAAGATTCTAATCAATACTCTATCTCCCGGGAGCAAACGATACTCCCGCACTTGGCTGTCATAGTGGGTCTTATTTTTTTCTCCTGCTCGTTTCGAAGTTGATTGAGCTAATTGATATGCATTCTTTAACTGTTGCTGAAGTTGCTTCACATATTGATTATGGGATGAAGCTGCATGGGTATGCGACAGAGTCCCCAGACACACATCAATGGGTAGTCTAGCTTCTCGCCCAAACATTAGGAAATACGGAGTATATCCAGTAGAGCCATTCTTGGTGCAGTTGTAGGCATGTACCAATGAGGCTATATGCTGTTTCCATTGAGATTTCTGCTTTGGACTCAAGGTACCCAACATATTCAATAACGTCCTATTGAACCGTTCTGGTTGCGGATCCCCTTGAGGGTGATAGGGGGTTGTTCGTGATTTTCTTATCCCGCAACACAGGCAGAGTTCCCTAATTAATCGGCTCTCGAAGTCTCTCCCTTGATCCGAGTGTATCCTTGCAGGTAAACCATAATGTTGAAAAAACTTTTCCCATAGGGTTTTAGCCACAGTCACTGCTTTCTGGTTGGGCGTCACATAGGCCTGGGCATACCTGGTGAAATGGTCTGTAATTACTAAGATGTTTCCATCTCTACCTCCAGGTTCTTCTAATTTTAAAAAGTCAATGCATACCAACTCCATAGGTCCAGAGCTTTGAATGTTCACTAATGGAGCTGATCTGGCTGGAAGGGTCTTTCTTAGTATACAGCTACCACAGGTCTTGCAGAAATGTTCAATGTCTTTGTTCATAAAAGGCCAAAAGAAGCGGTCAGCAATCAACCCTTGGGTTTTGTCATAACCCAAATGGCCATGTCTATCATGCAATTCTGATAATACTAACTGTTTATATTTGCTAGGTAACACCAGTTGTAATCTCTTGCTGCCATCTTGCCGTAGGCTGCTCCTATACACAAGGCCATCCAGTATTATCAATCTCTTCAATTGACGCATCAATATTCGGGACTTATCTGTAAGCGTATTCTCCTTAACTTTAAAAGGATGCCCCTCTAACCTATGAACTATCGGGGAAATATCCAGATCAGCATGCTGTTCTCTCGCCATCTGTGCAGAATTGATGATGTCCATTCCCTCTACTGCTAATTGATTGGGCCTACAATACTGAGACGGGATGGCCTGTTCCGATGCTCCAGTCAATGTGATGGCAGCTACAATTACTTTGCGGGTAATACTAATCTGATGACATAGCACATTTACATCGGCGGCAGGAACTTCTACCCATTCATTGATATCTTCATTAATTTTCCTATGGGCCATTCTGGATAAAGCATCTGCATCCTGATTACTGATCCCGGGTCGGTATTTTATGGTGAAATTATAATTACTTAAAGCGGCCAACCACCGGTGACCAGTAGCATCCAGTTTGGCAGTGGTCTGGATGTAAGTTAATGGATTATTGTCAGTTTGCACTAAAAACTTGGCACCATAGAGATAGTCATGAAACTTCTCAGTTACTACCCACTTAAGGGCGAGAAACTCTAATTTATGCACAGGATATTTCTTCTCACTAGGAGATAATCCCCGACTAACATAACCCACGGGTCTGAGTTGATTATCTTGCTGCTGATATAAAACACCTCCCAGCCCCTCGAATGAGGCATCTATATGAACTTCATAAGGAAGCTCAGGATTCGCGTAGGCTAATACAGTGGAGGTGGTTAATCTATCTTTGAGCTTTTCAAATGCTTCTTCACAGGATACATCCCACCGACTCCCGAAAGGCTCTTTAGGTTTAAAATAATCCCTAACTGTCGTCGGCTTAAATTTATGGGATTCTCTCTTTCTTGGCAGATAGCCTCGGGTTAGATCAGTGAGTGGCCGGGCTATTTGAGAATATTGCGGTACAAATTTGCGATAATACCCGCAAAATCCCAAAAATGATCGCAATTCCTTGAGATTTTCTGGTCTGGGCCAATTTTTTACTGTATTTAATTTATCAGGGTCAGTGGCTATTCCCTGTCGACTTACTATATGCCCTAGATATTTTACTGAGGAGCGACAGAATTTGCACTTTTCAACCGACAATTTAAGCCCTTTTGCTTGTAAACGATCTAATACTTTCATCAATCTTTCATTGTGCTCTAGAAGGGTTTTACCGAAGACAATGATGTCATCCAAGTAGACCAACACTTCCCGGTAACACATATCTCCCACGGTTCTTTCCATAGTCCTCTGAAAGGTTGCTGGTGCCCCCGTTATCCCTTGAGGCATTTTCAGAAATTCAAAAAACCCAATGGGACATATGAACGCGGTCTTGGATCGATCATCGTGACTCATGGGAATCTGATAGTACCCGCAACGAAGGTCCAGCACCGAAAACCATTGGCTGCCCTGCAGACAATCTAGTGCTTCCTCTACCTTTGGGACGGTGTATTGGTCAGGAACGGTTCTGCTATTCAACGTGCGGAAGTCGATGCACAGTCTAATCTCTCCATTCTTCTTTCTTGCCACCACTATAGGAGAGGCATATTGACTTTCTGAATCAGCAATTACGTGATTCTCCAGCAAACCTCTAAGATGACTCCTTACATCCTCGAAATCAGCTGGAGCCAGCCTCCGTGATCTTTCCCGAAAAGGAGTATCATCAGTTAATTTAATATGGTGCTCCACACCTACTGCAGAACCTAGATCCCATTCACTTTTTGAAAAAACTGCTTCCCTCTGTAGTAATTGATCCATCAAATTTTGTTTACAGTCATTACTGATATCACTTCCATCGAAACAGGATTCAAGATTCACCATCCAATTCCACTGCCCTTTATTACTGGGTTCATGGTCAATTGGTCCCGCAGTTAAACATTCCCCTTTCAGGTACCTACACTGCCCTTCTAGTGTCTCTTTTCCACCAGGGTATCGGCTTTCTAGCTCTTGTTTTTCACACCATTTAATAAGATTACGGTACATGTGAGTATTAGTGCCCACAATAACTGGTAAGTTTCCATTATCCCCTGGGGAATCAGGACAAACTAGAGCGATCAATGGAACAGTCTCATTGGGGGAGCCCAAACCTGGTTCAAAGGTAATTTGCGTGATGATATAACCGAGATTGGGATACCTTTGCTCACTCAACCCCCATATAGTGAGTCCACTGAGTGGTTGAATGGGGATATCGGAAAGATGATCATTATACCAGGATTCAAAGACAATGGATACTTGTGAACCACTATCCATTAGAATGGTGCAGTCATGTCCATTAATGATGGCCCTCGTTAGTGGTGCATGTCCCAGTAATTGATCCGGAAGATTATGCGACCACTGGGCACTCCCCATTGCGTTAACCTTTATAATCGGGGAGTCTGTGAGGGGTCCACAGAGCTCCCGTTCTCGTTTTCCCCCAGTGATTCCCTCCTCCTATTGGGGAAGTTACTTCCTCTGGGTTCATATCTATTGAGAGGACATTCAAAAGACCGATGCCCTAACTGTCCGCAACTATAACATTCTATATTGGTTCGGGGTCCTCCCCTCCTATTACCTCCGCGACCCCATCCAGAGGTTCGATTTGTTTCCATAGGCTGTGGTGGAATCTGTAAGGCAATAAGTTGATCGATTTTCTTATTTTGTTCCTCAATTAATTTTAACAGCCTATCATCCATAGGAGGAGTACTAGTGTCTGCAGAGGGTAACACAACTTTAACTTTCTTAATTGACTTCTCACGATTTTCAATTTGTACCTCTTCCAATTTTACTTCTTTAACTAACTCCGTCAAAGTAGGAGGTGGTGCCATAGCCATGGTGCATCTTAATCGTTGCGCTACAGGGTTATTAGTCAGTGCTCCTTTTAGTACTTGTTTTAACCGTCTCTCATTCACTATTTCGGAACTAAGACCTCCTTTATCCACTATCTTATAGATTAATCTGTCGACACGGTAGATATAATGGGTCAAGGTCTCTCCATGGTCTTGATAGGTGCAGTTCAATCGGGCCATCAGGTCTCCCACATCCTCCAATGTCCCAAACGAAAAATCCAATGCTTCTATGTAATCTCTTAATGTCGATGTAGGGTTACTCCGCCGAGTGGCCTGGATCACACCCATGGCTGGTCCGCGTAAGCTCTCCACCACTCTTTGTCGCCTTATATGTTCCGGACATTGCCATTCCTCAGAATGTTGTACGGCTGCTTCACACCACATCTCATATGTTTTTTCTCCAGCTGGAACAGGGGTGATTCCAGAAAAGATTCTTAATCGGCGGTATCCACCTTCATAATGCCACCGTTCCAGGTGGCTTACCACTTTATCCACAACGTTATCCACGGGAGTATCAGGGTGACTCCTAGGGGCAGGATTAGAAGGATCCACTCCTCTCCCGGTAGTATGGAAACAACCCCCCGACATGGAATCCCCCATTCCTGGACCCTCGGAGTCCTCCCCTTGGGCCGTTACTTCAGCCGCATACTCTTCGTTCCGCTCTTCTGGCCATACTATCTGGACTTTCCTTCCCATCATGCCTTCTAATAATATCATACTGGGTATAAGGGTTCGATCTAATTGATCAGCATTGGTAATGAGAACAGCACAAAAATCCCCATATGGCCCTTTAGTTTTATCAACTATACGTGGTTGCTTTATACCCCATAAAGACCCTACAGCCTTTAACATTCCTTCATCTGTTACAGTTACCATATTTCCATGCAACCCAAAACAGTATCTGGGATCCACACCTTTTTCTATGCACCATCGCCCAATGTAGGCTTCTGTAATAACTTCCATACTGAAAATAAGTATTCTAACCAAGAGACAACTGTATACTAGGATCTCAGCAGTGCCTCCACATGTAACCCTATTTTACTATGGGTTAATCGAAGGGTCAGGGTGAAAATGGGAGTATATTAAATATCTGGAGTGCCTCCACCCAAGCAATGGTGAAATTACAGGGCTCGCTTGGGAAAGCCCAAAAAGGGAGATGGAGGTGACCCTTTATTTTAGTATAATGTATTATACTGACCTTTCTGACCTTTTCCACTTTCTCTTGTGTTTCAGATCCAGCATATATTGATAATATCCACGTACAATATTCAGGTAAGTAGTTTGTCTATATTTATTAAATCACCAAAGGGTATTTGTGGTTTACCCAGGACCAACCTCAGTTGATAAAAGTAACAGTTAATTGGGAATAAATTAGATTAGCTCAAAGGGAACAGTCAATTGGACCAACTTCAAGTGTAATAACTTAGCTATATGCATATATATAACAATTTATACAAAACCTGTATTATACTTTATACAACTTGAATTACATTCAATAACATTGTTAGGACAGCTGATACGTTGGTGCACTGTTGGGGCCCTTTTTATGGAGTAGTTCCTCTATACTGATAATATGGTGGTGTACCATCTCATTTATCATAGACGTTTGCAACGAAGGGAGAAATAAGTTAATCTGTTAATCGGTGGGGTCCTTCCTATTTAATCTTCTCTCAGGATTCACTCCCTTAAGAGGGGAGTAGTACCCTTTGGACACGCGATATCCTAGCTGGTGCTGTAACTGCTGTTTGTTTCTTCAGAAATTTAATATATAGTCGCTGACTTGCTAAAGTTCCTCCAAACCGATAACGGCGTCCTGAGGACTCAGGAAAGATTCCGCTGTGATATATATATTTATATAAATATATCGATCTTCAGTATCGGCGTCGATTAATATCCGATACCAGTTCCGATACCAGTTCCCTCTTGTACTCTCAATAACAGTCTTTCCGTATATTCCCTTGAAGGAATATATAACGGGTAACTCCAGATTCCCTCTTCTTCCTATCCGGGTACTGTAGGAATTATCTGGATATTCTCTGTCTTTCAATAACCAGTATAAGCCAACTACCGCTGTAGCCCACCCGGAGATTACTACTGACTCATTTCACGTTGCAGTTAGTGTGGGTGAATTATACTATACTGGTTTTATTGTCTCATTATCCAGGGCTCAGGGGTTGATACTCCCCCAACTCAGTTATAAAATATCGTACTCAATAACCATGGGGGATATACTGTCTCTGGACAATCCACTGAGGGTTTACTTATTTTACAGCGATCACCCACTGACCTCAATCCATCACCTCACTGCCGTCTATTATAAATCTTTACGGTCCTGGGTTGGCTCCCCACCAGGTAGGGTACTGCTGACAAACAGGGAGGGGTTTCCGAATGGGAGTTACCATAGTTCTCTATTCCCTTATGTCACTTTTCCGGGGGTAACTCACATGAAGCAACACCGTCAGTAGCTGAATGATATCCCCTCCGGAGTGCGTATTCACGGCAGCCGCCGGCTGGGACTATACCGCCGATGGAGTCCTGGGGTACTATCCCCGTCACACTGGCTTCAGACTCTCAGCAGGGACGGTCACGATCCGTTTAAGGTATGTGTTCCCCGAGGCTCCTTAACTACGTTACTGCCTCATATCCAGGGACTCACTCTCCCTTCTCCGCTCACGTTTTTTTTTTCGGTACCTCCGGGCGCTATATCTTCCTCTCAGTCCAGCGTAATCCTCCCTCTCCCTGCCAGCCGTCCTCGCTCTCCTCGCTGCGCAGCTGTTCCCTCTCCGCTCCTCTCTTCTCACGCGCTGCCTAACCGTCCTCCCTGGTCTCTCGTGCCCAGACCAGAAAGTTCTCTGAGATGCACGCTCTCCAGTAACCCTGTCCATAGTAGCAGGTCACTGCTAATACCATTATACCATTATATTTATATATACTATATTATACAACAATCTTATATTACATCAATAAATACAGGTACACTTAAATTGTCCCATGTTTTAAAACCATCTCTTACAGTACTTATATACCTATAGAGGGCTACATATATAATATATATATAATATTGTATACCACCTAGCACCTACCCGTGTTTTTTTTTTTTTTCTTTCTTCTTTTTACATACTACTATAGTAGCTTACTGTAGCAGTCTGCGGTGCTGCTGAGCTGACAGTGTCCAGCAGGTCCGTCATCAGTCATTACATAATAAATATATATACCTGTCCGGCTGCAGTACTAGTGATATTATATAATTATATATATATATATTGATTTCATCTCATTATCATCCAGTCTATATTATCAGCAGACACAGTACGTTAGTCCACGGCTGTAGCTACCTCTGTGTCGGCACTCGGCAGTCCATCCATAATTGTATACCACCTACCCGTGGTTTTTTTTTTCTTTCTTCTGTATACATACTACTATAGTAGCTTACTGTAGCAGTCTGCGGTGCTGCTGAGCTGACAGTGTCCAGCAGGTCCGTCATCAGTCATTACATAATAAATATATATACCTGTCCGGCTGCAGTACTAGTGATATTATATAATTATATATATATATATATATATATATATATTGATTTCATCTCATTATCATCCAGTCTATATTATCAGCAGACACAGTACGTTAGTCCACGGCTGTAGCTACCTCTGTGTCGGCACTCGGCAGTCCATCCATAATTGTATACCACCTACCCGTGGTTTTTTTTTTTCTTTCTTCTTTATACATACTACTATAGTAGCTTACTGTAGCAGTCTGCGGTGCTGCTGAGCTGACAGTGTCCAGCAGGTCCGTCATCAGTCATTACATAATAAATATATCTACCTGTCCGGCTGCAGTACTAGTGATATTATATATACATATATATTGATTTCATCTCATTATCATCCAGTCTATATTATCAGCAGACACAGTACGGTAGTCCACGGCTGTAGCTACCTCTGTGTCGGCACTCGGCAGTCCATCCATAATTGTATACCACCTACCCGTGGTTTTTTTTCTTTCTTCTTTATACATACTACTATAGTAGCTTACTGTAGCAGTCTGCGGTGCTGCTGAGCTGACAGTGTCCAGCAGGTCCGTCATCAGTCATTACATAATAAATATATATACCTGTCCGGCTGCAGTACTAGTGATATTATATATATATATATTGATTTCATCTCATTATCACCAGTCTATATTAGCAGCAGACACAGTACGGTAGTCCACGGCTGTAGCTACCTCTGTGTCGGCAGTCGCTCGTCCATCCATAATTGTATACCACCTACCCGTGGTTTTTTTTTTTCTTTCTTCTTTATACATACTACTATAGTAGCTTACTGTAGCAGTCTGCGGTGCTGCTGAGCTGACAGTGTCCAGCAGGTCCGTCATCAGTCATTACATAATAAATATATATACCTGTCCGGCTGCAGTACTAGTGATATTATATATATATATATATATATATTGATTTCATCTCATTATCATCCAGTCTATATTAGCAGCAGACACAGTACGGTAGTCCACGGCTGTAGCTACCTCTGTGTCGGCAGTCGCTCGTCCATCCATAATTGTATACCACCTACCCGTGGTTTTTTTTTCTTTCTTCTTTATACATACTACTATAGTAGCTTACTGTAGCAGTCTGCTGTGCTGCTGAGCTGACTGTGTCCAGCAGGTCCGTCATCAGTCATTACATAATAAATATATCTACCTGTCCGGCTGCAGTACTAGTGTGATATAATATATATTGATTTCATCTCATTATCATCCAGTCTATATTAGCAGCAGACACAGTACGGTAGTCCACGGCTGTAGCTACCTCTGTGTCGGCAGTCGCTCGTCCATCCATAAGTATACTAGTATCCATCCATCTTCATTGTTTACCTGAGGTGCCTTTTAGTTGTGCCTATTAAAATATGGAGAACAAAAATGTTGAGGTTCCAAAATTAGGGAAAGATCAAGATCCACTTCCACCTCGTGCTGAAGCTGCTGCCACTAGTCATGGCCGAGACGATGAAATGCCAGCAACGTCGTCTGCCAAGGCCGATGCCCAATGTCATAGTACAGAGCATGTAAAATCCAAAACACCAAATATCAGTAAAAAAAGGACTCCAAAATCTAAAATAAAATTGTCGGAGGAGAAGCGTAAACTTGCCAATATGCCATTTACCACACGGAGTGGCAAGGAACGGCTGAGGCCCTGGCCTATGTTCATGGCTAGTGGTTCAGCTTCACATGAGGATGGAAGCACTCAGCCTCTCGCTAGAAAAATGAAAAGACTCAAGCTGGCAAAAGCACCGCAAAGAACTGTGCGTTCTTCGAAATCCCAAATCCACAAGGAGAGTCCAATTGTGTCGGTTGCGATGCCTGACCTTCCCAACACTGGACGTGAAGAGCATGCGCCTTCCACCATTTGCACGCCCCCTGCAAGTGCTGGAAGGAGCACCCGCAGTCCAGTTCCTGATAGTCAGATTGAAGATGTCAGTGTTGAAGTACACCAGGATGAGGAGGATATGGGTGTTGCTGGCGCTGGGGAGGAAATTGACAAGGAGGATTCTGATGGTGAGGTGGTTTGTTTAAGTCAGGCACCCGGGGAGACACCTGTTGTCCGTGGGAGGAATATGGCCGTTGACATGCCTGGTGAAAATACCAAAAAAATCAGCTCTTCGGTGTGGAAGTATTTCAACAGAAATGCGGACAACATTTGTCAAGCCGTGTGTTGCCTTTGTCAAGCTGTAATAAGTAGGGGTAAGGACGTTAACCACCTCGGAACATCCTCCCTTATACGTCACCTGCAGCGCATTCATAATAAGTCAGTGACAAGTTCAAAAACTTTGGGCGACAGTGGAAGCAGTCCACTGACCAGTAAATCCCTTCCTCTTGTAACCAATCTCACGCAAACCACCCCACCAACTCCCTCAGTGTCAATTTCCTCCTTCCCCAGGAATGCCAATAGTCCTGCAGGCCATGTCACTGGCAATTCTGACGATTCCTCTCCAGCCTGGGATTCCTCCGATGCATCCTTGCGTGTAACGCCTACTGCTGCTGGCGCTGCTGTTGTTGCTGCTGGGAGTCGATGGTCATCCCAGAGGGGAAATCGTAAGACCACTTTTACTACTTCCACCAAGCAATTGACTGTCCAACAGTCCTTTGCGAGGAAGATGAAATATCACAGCAGTCATCCTGCTGCAAAGCAGATAACTGAGGCCATGGCATCCTGGGTGGTGAGAAACGTGGTTCCGGTATCCATCATTACTGCAGAGCCAACTAGAGACTTGTTGGAGGTACTGTGTCCCCGGTACCAAATACCATCTAGGTTCCATTTCTCTAGGCAGGCGATACCGAAAATGTACACAGACCTCAGAAAAAGAGTCACCAGTGTCCTAAAAAATGCAGCTGTACCCAATGTCCACTTAACCACGGACATGTGGACAAGTGGAGCAGGGCAGGGTCAGGACTATATGACTGTGACAGCCCACTGGGTAGATGTATGGACTCCCGCCGCAAGAACAGCAGCGGCGGCACCAGTAGCAGCATCTCGCAAACGCCAACTCTTTCCTAGGCAGGCTACGCTTTGTATCACCGGTTTCCAGAATACGCACACAGCTGAAAACCTCTTACGGCAACTGAGGAAGATCATCGCGGAATGGCTTACCCCAATTGGACTCTCCTGTGGATTTGTGGCATCGGACAACGCCAGCAATATTGTGTGTGCATTAAATATGGGCAAATTCCAGCACGTCCCATGTTTTGCACATACCTTGAATTTGGTGGTGCAGAATTTTTTAAAAAACGACAGGGGCGTGCAAGAGATGCTGTCGGTGGCCAGAAGAATTGCGGGACACTTTCGGCGTACAGGCACCACGTACAGAAGACTGGAGCAACACCAAAAATGCCTGAACCTGCCCTGCCATCATCTGAAGCAAGAAGTGGTAACGAGGTGGAATTCAACCCTATATATGCTTCAGAGGTTGGAGGAGCAGCAAAAGGCCATTCAAGCCTATACAATTCAGCACGATATAGGAAGTGGAATGCACCTGTCTCAAGCGCAGTGGAGAATGATTTCAACGTTGTGCAAGGTTCTGCTGCCCTTTGAACTTGCCACACGTGAAGTCAGTTCAGACACTGCCAGCCTGAGTCAGGTCATTCCCCTCATCAGGCTTTTGCAGAAGAAGCTGTAGACATTGAAGGAGGAGCTAACACGGAGCGATTCCGCTAGGCATGTGGGACTTGTGGATGGAGCCCTTAATTCGCTTAACAAGGATTCACGGGTGGTCAATCTGTTGAAATCAGAGCACTACATTTTGGCCACCGTGCTCGATCCTAGATTTAAAACCTACCTTGGATCTCTCTTTCCGGCAGACACAAGTCTGCTGGGGTTCAAAGACCTGCTGGTGAGAAAATTGTCAAGTCAAGCGGAACGCGACCTGTCAACATCTCCTCCTTCACATTCTCCCGCAACTGGGGGTGCGAGGAAAAGGCTCAGAATTCCGAGCCCACCCGCTGGCGGTGATGCAGGGCAGTCTGGAGCGACTGATGATGCTGACATCTGGTCCGGACTGAAGGACCTGTCAACGATTACGGACATGTCGTCTACTGTCACTGCATATGATTCTCTCCCCATTGAAAGAATGGTGGAGGATTATATGAGTGACCGCATCCAAGTAGGCACGTCACACAGTCCGTACTTATACTGGCAGGAAAAAGAGGCAATTTGGAGGCCCTTGCACAAACTGGCTTTATTCTACCTAAGTTGCCCTCCCACAAGTGTGTACTCCGAAAGAGTGTTTAGTGCCGCCGCTCACCTTGTCAGCAATCGGCGTACGAGGTTACTTCCAGAAAATGTGGAGAAGATGATGTTCATTAAAATGAATTATAATCAATTCCTCCGTGGAGACATTGACCAGCAGCAATTGCCTCCACAAAGTACACAGGGAGCTGAGATGGTAGATTCCAGTGGGGACGAATTGATAATCTGTGAGGAGGGGGATGTACACGGTGATATATCGGAGGATGATGATGAGGTGGACATCTTGCCTCTGTAGAGCCAGTTTGTGCAAGGAGAGATTAATTGCTTCTTTTTTGGTGGGGGTCCAAACCAACCCGTCATTTCAGTCACAGTCGTGTGGCAGACCCTGTCACTGAAATGATGGGTTGGTTAAAGTGTGCATGTCCTGTTTATACAACATAAGGGTGGGTGGGAGGGCCCAAGGACAATTCCATCTTGCACCTCTTTTTTCTTTAATTTTTCTTTGCGTCATGTGCTGTTTGGGGAGTGTTTTTTGGAAGGGCCATCCTGCGTGACACTGCAGTGCCACTCCTAGATGGGCCCGGTGTTTGTGTCGGCCACTAGGGTCGCTTAGCTTACTCACACAGCTACCTCATTGCGCCTCTTTTTTTCTTTGCGTCATGTGCTGTTTGGGGAGTGTTTTTTGGAAGGGCCATCCTGCGTGACACTGCAGTGCCACTCCTAGATGGGCCCGGTGTTTGTGTCGGCCACTAGGGTCGCTTATCTTACTCACACAGCTACCTCATTGCGCCTCTTTTTTTCTTTGCGTCATGTGCTGTTTGGGGAGTGTTTTTTGGAAGGGCCATCCTGCGTGACACTGCAGTGCCACTCCTAGATGGGCCCGGTGTTTGTGTCGGCCACTAGGGTCGCTTAGCTTACTCACACAGCTACCTCATTGCGCCTCTTTTTTTCTTTGCGTCATGTGCTGTTTGGGGAGTGTTTTTTGGAAGGGCCATCCTGCGTGACACTGCAGTGCCACTCCTAGATGGGCCCGGTGTTTGTGTCGGCCACTAGGGTCGCTTATCTTACTCACACAGCTACCTCATTGCGCCTCTTTTTTTCTTTGCGTCATGTGCTGTTTGGGGAGTGTTTTTTGGAAGGGCCATCCTGCGTGACACTGCAGTGCCACTCCTAGATGGGCCCGGTGTTTGTGTCGGCCACTAGGGTCGCTTATCTTACTCACACAGCTACCTCATTGCGCCTCTTTTTTTCTTTGCGTCATGTGCTGTTTGGGGAGTGTTTTTTGGAAGGGCCATCCTGCGTGACACTGCAGTGCCACTCCTAGATGGGCCCGGTGTTTGTGTCGGCCACTAGGGTCGCTTAGCTTACTCACACAGCTACCTCATTGCGCCTCTTTTTTTCTTTGCGTCATGTGCTGTTTGGGGAGTGTTTTTTGGAAGGGCCATCCTGCGTGACACTGCAGTGCCACTCCTAGATGGGCCCGGTGTTTGTGTCGGCCACTAGGGTCGCTTAGCTTACTCACACAGCTACCTCATTGCGCCTCTTTTTTTCTTTGCGTCATGTGATGTTTGGGGAGTTCTTTTTGGAAGGGCCATCCTGTGTGACACTGCAGTGCCACTCCTAGATGGGCCCGGTGTTTGTGTCGGCCACTAGGGTCGCTTATCTTACTCACACAGCTACCTCATTGCGCCTTTTTTTTCTTTGCGTCATGTGCTGTTTGGGGAGTGTTTTTTGGAAGGGCCATCCTGCGTGACACTGCAGTGCCACTTCTAGATGGGCCCGGTGTTTGTGTCGGCCACTAGGGTCGCTTATCTTACTCACACAGCTACCTCATTGCGCCTCTTTTTTTCTTTGCGTCATGTGCTGTTTGGGGAGTGTTTTTTGGAAGGGCCATCCTGCGTGACACTGCAGTGCCACTCCTAGATGGGCCCGGTGTTTGTGTCGGCCACTAGGGTCGCTTATCTTACTCACACAGCTACCTCATTGCGCCTCTTTTTTTCTTTGCGTCATGTGCTGTTTGGGGAGTGTTTTTTGGAAGGGCCATCCTGCGTGACACTGCAGTGCCACTCCTAGATGGGCCCGGTGTTTGTGTCGGCCACTAGGGTCGCTTAGCTTACTCACACAGCTACCTCATTGCACCTCTTTTTTTCTTAGCGTCATGTGCTGTTTGGGGAGTGTTTTTTGGAAGGGCCATCCTGCGTGACACTGCAGTGCCACTCCTAGATGGGCCCGGTGTTTGTGTCGGCCACTAGGGTCGCTTAGCTTACTCACACAGCTACCTCATTGCGCCTCTTTTTTTCTTTGCGTCATGTGCTGTTTGGGGAGTGTTTTTTGGAAGGGCCATCCTGCGTGACACTGCAGTGCCACTCCTAGATGGGCCCGGTGTTTGTGTCGGCCACTAGGGTCGCTTAGCTTACTCACACAGCTACCTCATTGCGCCTCTTTTTTTCTTTGCGTCATGTGCTGTTTGGGGAGTGTTTTTTGGAAGGGCCATCCTGTGTGACACTGCAGTGCCACTCCTAGATGGGCCCAGTGTTTGTGTCGGCCACTAGGGTCGCTTATCTTACTCACACAGCTACCTCATTGCGCCTCTTTTTTTCTTTGCGTCATGTGCTGTTTGGGGAGTGTTTTTTGGAAGGGCCATCCTGCGTGACACTGCAGTGCCACTTCTAGATGGGCCCGGTGTTTGTGTCGGCCACTAGGGTCGCTTATCTTACTCACACAGCTACCTCATTGTGCCTCTTTTTTTCTTTGCGTCATGTGCTGTTTGGGGAGTGTTTTTTGGAAGGGCCATCCTGCGTGACACTGCAGTGCCATTCCTAGATGGGCCCGGTGTTTGTGTCGGCCACTAGGGTCGCTTAGCTTACTCACACAGCTACCTCATTGCGCCTCTTTTTTTCTTTGCGTCATGTGCTGTTTGGGGAGTGTTTTTTGGAAGGGCCATCCTGCGTGACACTGCAGTGCCACTCCTAGATGGGCCCGGTGTTTGTGTCGGCCACTAGGGTCGCTTATCTTACTCACACAGCTACCTCATTGCGCCTCTTTTTTTCTTTGCGTCATGTGCTGTTTGGGGAGTGTTTTTTGGAAGGGCCATCCTGCGTGACACTGCAGTGCCACTCCTAGATGGGCCCGGTGTTTGTGTCGGCCACAAGGGTCGCTTATCTTACTCACACAGCTACCTCATTGCGCCTCTTTTTTTCTTTGCGTCATGTGCTGTTTGGGGAGTGTTTTTTGGAAGGGCCATCCTGCGTGACACTGCAGTGCCACTCCTAGATGGGCCCGGTGTTTGTGTCGGCCACTAGGGTCGCTTAGCTTACTCACACAGCTACCTCATTGCGCCTCTTTTTTTCTTTGCGTCATGTGCTGTTTGGGGAGTGTTTTTTGGAAGGGCCATCCTGCGTGACACTGCAGTGCCACTCCTAGATGGGCCCGGTGTTTGTGTCGGCCACTAGGGTCGCTTAGCTTACTCACACAGCTACCTCATTGCGCCTCTTTTTTTCTTTGCGTCATGTGCTGTTTGGGGAGTGTTTTTTGGAAGGGCCATCCTGCGTGACACTGCAGTGCCACTTCTAGATGGGCCCGGTGTTTGTGTCGGCCACTAGGGTCGCTTATCTTACTCACACAGCTACCTCATTGCGCCTCTTTTTTTTCTTTGCGTCATGTGCTGTTTGGGGAGTGTTTTTTGGAAGGGCCATCCTGCGTGACACTGCAGTGCCACTTCTAGATGGGCCCGGTGTTTGTGTCGGCCACTAGGGTCGCTTATCTTACTCACACAGCTACCTCATTGCGCCTCTTTTTTTCTTTGCGTCATGTGCTGTTTGGGGAGTGTTTTTTGGAAGGGCCATCCTGCGTGACACTGCAGTGCCACTCCTAGATGGGCCCGGTGTTTGTGTCGGCCACTAGGGTCGCTTAGCTTACTCACACAGCTACCTCATTGCGCCTCTTTTTTTCTTTGCGTCATGTGCTGTTTGGGGAGTGTTTTTTGGAAGGGCCATCCTGCGTGACACTGCAGTGCCACTCCTAGATGGGCCCGGTGTTTGTGTCGGCCACTAGGGTCGCTTAGCTTACTCACACAGCTACCTCATTGCGCCTCTTTTTTTCTTTGCGTCATGTGCTGTTTGGGGAGTGTTTTTTGGAAGGGCCATCCTGCGTGACACTGCAGTGCCACTCCTAGATGGGCCCGGTGTTTGTGTCGGCCACTAGGGTCGCTTAGCTTACTCACACAGCTACCTCATTGCGCCTCTTTTTTTCTTTGCGTCATGTGCTGTTTGGGGAGTGTTTTTTGGAAGGGCCATCCTGCGTGACACTGCAGTGCCACTCCTAGATGGGCCCGGTGTTTGTGTCGGCCACTAGGGTCGCTTATCTTACTCACACAGCTACCTCATTGCGCCTCTTTTTTTCTTTGCGTCATGTGCTGTTTGGGGAGTGTTTTTTGGAAGGGCCATCCTGCGTGACACTGCAGTGCCACTCCTAGATGGGCCCGGTGTTTGTGTCGGCCACTAGGGTCGCTTATCTTACTCACACAGCTACCTCATTGCGCCTCTTTTTTTCTTAGCGTCATGTGCTGTTTGGGGAGTGTTTTTTGGAAGGGCCATCCTGCGTGACACTGCAGTGACACTCCTAGATGGGCCCGGTGTTTGTGTCGGCCACTAGGGTCGCTTAGCTTACTCACACAGCTACCTCATTGCGCCTCTTTTTTTCTTTGCGTCATGTGCTGTTTGGGGAGTGTTTTTTGGAAGGGCCATCCTGCGTGACACTGCAGTGCCACTCCTAGATGGGCCCGGTGTTTGTGTCGGCCACTAGGGTCGCTTAGCTTACTCACACAGCTACCTCATTGCGCCTCTTTTTTTCTTTGCGTCATGTGCTGTTTGGGGAGTGTTTTTTGGAAGGGCCATCCTGTGTGACACTGCAGTGCCACTCCTAGATGGGCCCAGTGTTTGTGTCGGCCACTAGGGTCGCTTATCTTACTCACACAGCTACCTCATTGCGCCTCTTTTTTTCTTTGCGTCATGTGCTGTTTGGGGAGTGTTTTTTGGAAGGGCCATCCTGCGTGACACTGCAGTGCCACTTCTAGATGGGCCCGGTGTTTGTGTCGGCCACTAGGGTCGCTTATCTTACTCACACAGCTACCTCATTGCGCCTCTTTTTTTCTTTGCGTCATGTGCTGTTTGGGGAGTGTTTTTTGGAAGGGCCATCCTGCGTGACACTGCAGTGCCACTCCTAGATGGGCCCGGTGTTTGTGTCGGCCACTAGGGTCGCTTAGCTTACTCACACAGCTACCTCATTGCGCCTCTTTTTTTCTTTGCGTCATGTGCTGTTTGGGGAGTGTTTTTTGGAAGGGCCATCCTGCGTGACACTGCAGTGCCACTCCTAGATGGGCCCGGTGTTTGTGTCAGCCACTAGGGTCGCTTATCTTACTCACACAGCTACCTCATTGCGCCTCTTTTTTTCTTTGCGTCATGTGCTGTTTGGGGAGTGTTTTTTGGAAGGGCCATCCTGCGTGACACTGCAGTGCCACTCCTAGATGGGCCCGGTGTTTGTGTCGGCCACTAGGGTCGCTTATCTTACTCACACAGCTACCTCATTGCGCCTCTTTTTTTCTTTGCGTCATGTGCTGTTTGGGGAGTGTTTTTTGGAAGGGCCATCCTGCGTGACACTGCAGTGCCACTCCTAGATGGGCCCGGTGTTTGTGTCGGCCACTAGGGTCGCTTAGCTTACTCACACAGCTACCTCATTGCGCCTCTTTTTTTCTTTGCGTCATGTGCTGTTTGGGGAGTGTTTTTTGGAAGGGCCATCCTGCGTGACACTGCAGTGCCACTCCTAGATGGGCCCGGTGTTTGTGTTGGCCACTAGGGTCGCTTATCTTACTCACACAGCTACCTCGGTGCAAATTTTAGGACTAAAAATAATATTGTGATGTGTGAGGTATTCAGAATAGACTGAAAATGAGTGGAAATTATGGTTTTTGAGGTTAATAATACTTTGGGATCAAAATGACCCCCAAATTCTATGATTTAAGCTGTTTTTAGGGTTTTTTGAAAAAATAAAACACCCGAATCCGACAAAAAAAATTCGGTGAGGTTTTTCCAAAACGCGGTCGAACCCAAAACACGGCCGCGGAACCGAACCCAAAACCAAAACACAAAACCCGAAAAATTTCAAGTGCACATCTCTAGACTATGTACGTACTTTACCCTTCCCTGTGAAAGGCAACTTCCACAGTAGTATTAACCTCCTGGTACAGTTTAGAGGTGATCTCAATGGGATGTCCCCTGTTGTAGGTCACTTGCTCTATATAATTTCATAGGCATAATCTACTCTTCTCTCATATATTGCTAGATGTCTGTCAGGTTACATGCGGCTCTCTCACTCTTTGCACTTCTTCCAATATATATTGTGTGTATTTTGTATTTATACCGATTACAGAATTGTTTTTTATTCATATTGTTGTACTGTATTTCCACATTTTGAGGAAGTAGCTTTCTTCTGAGTACACACTGGAGGGTGGGCAACTTAATTAATGTAAAGCCAATTTGTAGCAGAGCCTCCAAATTGCCTTTTTTCCTTCCAGTAATCAAAAGGACTCTGTGACATGCCTGTTTGTATGCTGTCATTAAAATAACCCTCCACCATTCTTTGGATGGTGACCATATTAGATGGAGTACAGTACACCAGAACAGTACAAACAATAGAACAATATATTTATTTTTCACTGTGCAGCTCAACTCAAACTGTGTCATTTCAAGGGGCTCCCTTTTATATGTACGTGAAAATAAACCCACAGGAGTACAGCGCACACAGGTTGCATAAACGTAAAAAAAAATTTTTACTTTTTTTACTTTTGATTGGATATTTTTTAGTTTTATGCAACTGTGACAAAAATACACTTTGTAGTGTTGCTTATATGTGAACGCACAGCCATGTAGATGGACACAGCATAGTCACTTGTATGGAGTCTGGAGTCCACAGCACAGCCACTTGTATACACAGCATAGTCACTATAAGTCTGGACACTGTACACAGTACAGCGACTTGTATACACAGCACAGCCACTATGAGTCTGGAAAGCACAGCCAATTTAATCATTTAACCAGCAGAGTAGAGCGCAACTCACAGCAGCGTGCCTGGAGTCAAATTGCGCAGATTCCCAGGGATGGTGCCATTATATAGAATCCAACACCCATGAGAATTTGACTGCATTCTACCTGGTTTAAAACCCAAGCCGCGGCATGGATTGAATCGGATCAGCAAAGGGGGGGCACAACAGATTTTCTAAAATCCAAACATGAAATCTATAATATATTTATCTATATTGTAACAAGATCACTGGAATAGTTATGGAAATCAGGTATACTGTATTTGCTCTAGGTTTTTTAACTATGTATTTTAAAACCCCAGGAATATTGTGTTGGTTCTGAGAGCTTTTAGCTTTTGGTAAGAACCAGATTAGGGTGGGTTCTCAATGCATTTAGGCCATACTTACCGACATCTCAAATCTCCTCTCCGGGAGATGCCCGGAGAGGAGAAGCAGGTGGGCGGTGATGAGGGCGGGGCTGAGATAATTACATCATTAAGCCCCACCTACTGGTCAGGAAAAGCCCACAGTAGGTTAATATTTGCATAGGGGGCGGAGCTAAATGACTCGATTAGCATATAATCACGTCATTAGGCTCCACCCTCTCCACCAGTCCGCGATTTTGCTGTATCTTTCTCCACATTCTGCCCACTTCACTAGGAAGTGGGCAGAATGCGGGAGGTGTGCCCACTCTTCCGGGGCTGCGGGGGACTACTCGAAAAATCGTGTGTCTCCCGCAGAATCCGGGAGAGTAGGTAAGTATGACTAAGGCCCAGTTCGGGTCTTTGGGCTTTTAGCCTCACAGAAGGCTAACTAGGGCTGTCAGCTATAGGTGTGTGTTAAAAGGCGGTCAGCCTGATCACTACTCCCTCACACTGCCTGGGGCAAAGGAAAAACTATGGAGCCTCTGTGAGAGAAACCTGCTCTTGAAATCCAGTGAGCTGTGCCTGGTAAAACTTCTTGTATTGTTCTTTCAGTGAGTTAGGATTACCCTGTGCAGGGTCAGACTGGCCCACAGAGGTACCAGGGAAACCACCGGTAGGCCCCACTGCCTGAGGGCCCACTCCTTCGTCTAGGGATCAGGTTCCAGACTGTGCACTTGTATTATACATGGTAGGGTCTGACACTGACCCTGTGTATAGTTAGTGCCGGTATTTATTTTATGGTGTTTTTTCTATTTTTCTACAAAAGCAATACTGACTGAGGCCAGTGGCACCAAACCAATGGACTTCTGCGATCTCTCAGCTGCTGCATCCTGCCATCTACCCCTAGAGATGGTACCTGGTCCCCTGACACTATATCATGCTTGCCTACCATCCCTCATTCTACAGGAGACTCCCACTAATAGTAATTGATAAATAATAAAAATAATAATAAATGGATGCGTGTATTATAGATTTATCTATAGAATTAATAGATTGTTTTCCACAGCAGACAGCAGCATGGTGCTGTGTCAGTCACAGACTCACTGAACTTGTTGCTCTTCTCACCTAATACAGCTCCAACCCACTCAGTCCTGATCTCTCCGTAGTGGTCGTTCAGCGCTGCGCTCCTCCTGTCAGGAAGCAGAGACAAGTGCGCATGCGCGACTGACAGGGGGAGCGCGGCGCTGAACAACCGCTACGGAGAGATCAGGACTGAGTGGCTACGGCGGTGATGAGGCGGAACGTGGGGAAGAGACCAATTAACGAGGAGAACACACAGGGAGCGCAGCGGGAGAGGTTAGTACATCCTGTCCTAACCAACCAGCTCATAACTTCCATGTTACAGGCTGCGTTTGAAAAATGACAGAAGCTGATTGGCGAGTACTTTGTCTCTCTATCCAAGCTTTGATAAATCTCCCCCTAGGTCCTTGCTCCTAGGAGTAGTTAGCTGGCAGTTATTCTATATAAAAGGCTAGAGCCAGGTTATAGTACAGGATTGAGGGCTCCTGATGTTGTGCGTCTCTCAGGTTAAACAATTTAATGCCCTCATACAGGTTGGTACATGTGCTGCGTTTGCACAGGACATGCGTGCCTAGCAAAGTGCCATCGCATTACGGAGGGATGCGATCACACTTTGATCGATGGCGGGGGGGGGGGGGGTGGCAATGGCGGCGGAGATGTACCATTGTGGGGGAGTGGTCCGGCCAACACAGGCATGGCCGGATCATTTTCGGGGAGGCTGTGTCACGTCACACGCAGATGCTCCGATGGAAAATATGTTAGCTTGGCTGCAAAGGCAAGGGGCATCCACTGATGCTGCGACCGCAGTGTATTTGCAACTCAATTGCAATTACATTGCGGTGGCAGCCGCTGGGTTGGCTGATAGCATGCGCCTTGCCCTGCACTGGGTGCCCCCAGAATGCAATAGAAATGATTGCAGATTCTGCGGCTTAGCGATGCGACCACAATAACCCCGTCGGCGGTGCCACTGCACCATCCTGTGCGTGCACGGCTGCCGAATGCGGTCGGAGCGCAGTGAGTGCAAACGCCATTCGCAGGCGGTGATGGAGCTTTGCAGGGGCGGCGCAGGGAAAATGTAGGCGGGTCTGCGGTTCTGGTACAAAAAAATTGGTGTAAAAAGCGTCTGCATACGCATCCTACCTGCAGCTGCAGGGAGTCGTCCACAGTTGCTGCCACCGCAATTAAATTGTGGTCGCAGCCGCTGGGCAGGCCATTCTGCATGCTGGGTGGCCTTGCCCTGCCGTGGGCGGCCTCTCGCATGCGATAGAAAGGATTGCACACTCTGCTTTTTTCACACTTTGTGATTGGTTGTCCACACAGCATTTTAAGTATATCTATACTGAATCCAAATAAGGACATTTCAGCGTATATTTATATTTATTTTGCACCACATGTATTAGGAAAGTCATTCGATTTAAATAGTACAGTCTCAGATATATTATATCTTTTATGGTTTCCATTAGCTGTAGATGACTTCATAGCATAATGGACAAATAAGGGAGGTAATTCAGACCTGGGCCAATATTTACTAAAAAATCGTTTTTGTCCGATTTGTGTTTTTTTTTTTCTAAGTCCCAACACGGGAATTCACTAAGCACCAATCTCGGCAGTGTTTGGACTATTCGTAATGGTTTGAATGACAAAGTTCAGAAATACGAATGAATAGACCATCGGTCAAACGCGGCTGTTATTTCATACAACACGGGTATTCACTATTCATTCGTATTTGGGTGTTAGTCTCTGAGTGCTCAATTGCGGACGTATTTTTTTGCGAATTGTTAAAGAAATCTGCAAAAAAATAGACCTGCTTTTTTCAGCCGTGTTTACATGTGTTGACACTTACAAATCATTCCCACCTGATTTATCATGCCTATAAAAGGGACACAAACTTGTCTCATCCAAAATAATTTATTGCCTTATGTTTGCTGGAGTAAATTTGGATTTTTAAAAGTCAATACACATTTTTCAACATATATCCATTATTAAACACATTAGTGTTAAAAGTTAAAATCTTTTTCATTTTGTGGGTTGTGCCTCAGGTTTTTAAATGTGATTACTCATTTTTTACACACACAAACATGCCACAACAATAATGTCATTCATTTTGGTTATTAAAATAAAAAAATGTACACAAACATATTAGGACACTTTTACACAACTCTATTGTGTTTTTCTTGTAAAGTCGTCTACAGAAGAAATGTAAACCAGTTTTAATTCACATTGTAAGTTGCATTGGTCATGGATGATTATGCCTGGCTGCCAATTATTGTGTCTGCAGGATCTTAGATTGATTGGAATCTAGAAAGAGTAATGATTAGAAAAAAATCAAGTGGTCTGTTAACTTCCTGCTAAAGACATTCTGACTGTCTGACAATTATTGTGTCTGCAGGATCTGAGATTGATTGGAATCTAGAAAGAGTAATGATTAGAAAAAAATCAAGTGGTCTGTTTACTTCCTGCTAAAGACATTCTGGCTGGCTGCCAATTATTGTGTCTGCAGGATCTGAGATTGATTGGAATCTAGAAAGAGTAATTATTAGAAAAGAATCAAGTGGATACTTCCTGCTAACATGTATGTGCAGCTCAAACATTTCCCTCCTCCAAAAAAATTCAAAGATGATAAAGAATAAATGTGTGTACTAATGTCCTGTTGTTGTTGTTGTTGTTGTTTGTACCACTTATAATTAATGATGTTGTACAAATTGTCAAGGAGCTAAGTGTTATATCTATTTTGACAAACATACACTAACTAAGTATTTTGATTTACTTCTGTGAATTTAAAAATGTGAGGTTTTCTTGTTAATTTTATTTGGGTGGCTGCTTGTCCTGCCCTTTGCCTTTAGCACTGTCATGTTGGCGTGCTCTGGTGGAGCGTCTTGGTGGTGATGACACTGGCGTGATATTTGAAATAGTTGTACCAGAACTGCTGCTTGTTTGCTGTTGGTGCATGGATCTGAGTGTTTCATTGAGGTTAGTGAGGGTGGCATTGAGTTCACGTGTAGCAGCATTTTGATTGTCTACAATTCGGAATACATTCTCATTTATCTTTTGATTTTTTTGAAAAGTGTTCATATAGCTTTGCTGTTGTCTGTTCTGTTCTTCCATTAGTCTGTGCTGTTCTTCCATTATGCGCTGTAAGTTGGCCATGACCTGTGTAATGTCTGCACGCATGAGTTCCATGGTATTGGCAATTCTCGTGGTTTGTTCATTTTGTCTACTCATATTTCTGTTTAATCTTCTGAGGTGACATGGTAGGCTTGCAAACATTTGTGTCTGCCTACGCAGGCAATCTTCATTAGTGGCCTGCTGTCTATCCCAAATGCTCCAAAACACGTGATCAGGACCTTGTGTTACTGGTGTTGTTGGGGTGTGTTGTGGTGGTGGAGTGCTTTGCTGTTGTGGTGTACTCACAGGTGCTGGGGGGCTCATTCCTTTGCTTAATGGCTGCATTTCTAACATGATTGTCTCATCCATGTCACTGTGTTGCTGTTGTTGCGGAGGGATGCTGTTACCAGGACTAGAAGCTGTAATTGTAAAAAAATCCGTTAGTTATCCATATGTTTGAAAAATAAAAAAAAAACACTAAACATGGAACACATGTCATTGACTGGTGCTTTCACATATCATGCCTAGCAACATCATCACTCATAACGTAAATACATACTTATGGCTGTTTGTGGCTAATGTGTCTGGTTACTTCATTGTGAAAGCAAACACATTATTTTTATTGTAGATCATACATACTCCACCATAAAAACTAATTGTAATCCATAATGTGTTACCTTATAGTTTTTCAAAAACAAACATAGGAATGTTTTTATATGTATTTGCCAATGTTAGGTCAAACACACATGTGAAAAATTGTAAAACAACCTTACTATTTCACAAAATTACACATGAGTGTCTGTTGCAGCATCTTACACACAATGTGGTACTGTATGGCTGAAGTGGACATACATATATTTACAGGATGTGGACAAGGCCATTTTGCTAGGATTCCATTTCATGTTTTATTGGCTTCGGTAAGTATATCATATTTTGATGTGTTTTGACTTAATGCGTTTAAGTGAAAGTTTGATTACGATCAGAAATTTATTACTTGTATTTCAGTTTAATACTCACAATCAAGATGAGGGGAGTGTGGTTCACATCTTGGAGGTGTGTCCAAAATTTGGAGTGGGGGGACCGAACATACTGTCGATAATCTTCGTGGCAGGGTAGCCTGCTGTGGTTGGCCCTGGAAGTCAGACCTTGCTTTCTTTGCTGCCACATGTTTTTTTTGGTGGTGTGTTACAGAAGTCCGACTTCTGCTGCTCCAGACTTATTTTGATGGACATAGTATTGAAAGTGAAATTTTGTTATGGCCATTCCTTTACAAACATACCCTATACTACAATGGACACTTTACCTGCTTCCGCAGCGTCATCATCATCAGATGTCATGGGAGTTACTGTAGGACGACCAGTACACTGTAAAACCAAAATAAAAAATAATGTTTTCATGCTATTGTTGATACATCCACCCATTATGCTTATAAACATTATTTATTTCAAAAATGCTTGTTTTTTTAGGAATAAAAACAAGGACCGTTTTCCAAAAAACAACTACATACAACAATAAACATTGTCCAATAGCCATATGCACTATGGAAAGTGCAACACAGGAAAACATGTACAGGACACAGACATAGGACACAAGTCAAAATACATACACTAACAACCAAAAACACACACATCTTCATTTTGTAATGAAAGGAAAAAATTGCTCTGTGATGTGGCACTCCAAACACACATTACCACTATATGAGCCAACCCAAAAAAAAAAAAAAAAGCAATGTTGTGTCAGGCTACAAATGCAGCCTTAAACTGAACAAACACATAGTGGTTTTTCTTAATTAAAATATTACATTCAGTAATAATGACATTACACATGTAAGTTGTTTCCAAACCACTTTCCACTACTCCAGCCTCTAACATGACAACTACTGTTTTATCAACATTGCACATGGATAACCTAAATATAAAACCTAGTCCAAATTAAAAAATTCAAAATGTGCAAAAGGAAAACATTATTGCTGGACAATTCAATGACACACCAAGTCCAAACTACACATGGAAAATATACCAAAAAAAAACCACATGACATACAATAAAGTAAGATGTTACATTGGCTTTTGTAGAAAACATTACCAAAAACAAGGTATTTGCTGACACACACTTGAAGATGGGAGTAATATGCCACGTCACATGACACACATTTAAAAAAAAAGGACATAGAATGTTAATGCAAATACACATGCTCACCATTCTTCCTGGGCCTATCTGAATCCCGGACATGGGTTGCAGAGACTACTTCAGAAGGTATTACACTCCGCATGGGCTCCTCATACTCCAGATATCTTGCAATATGGGGCTGCTCACCACCGGTTTTTCTAGCCGACTTCGCCTCCTTGGCCATTTTGGACTTGACACGTCGCTTTATAGCATAGTACCGTTTGCGGCACGTGTCCTCCGTCCGCTTGACAACCCCCTCACTATTGACAGCAGCCACAACTTTCGCCCACAACACCGTCTTCTTCCGTGTTGGCACCTTGGCGGACTCAGGCTCAAATAGCTGCCGCTGATACTTCATCAGCTCCCGCACCAATGCCACATTTTCTGCATAACTAAACTTGACATTCCGCCCAGTCTTAGTAGTGGTGCGTGGCTGCGGAGCTCTCTGACTGTCACTATCACTGTCACTTGAGGCTGCTGCAGCAACCTCACCCACCTCCTCCACCTCACTAAACTCACTCACACTCACCTCCTCCACCTGATCCACCTCCTCCCTCTCACTCACACCCTCCACCTCACCCAACTCTGAGTCACACATAATTGTGTGTCTAAACACTTAACACAGAAAAATAAAAAGACAAACAACACACTCCTCCACTACCACCACACAACTCACACACACACACACACACACACACACACACACACACACACACACTGACGAGGGACTATAAATAAAAAATACTTGGACCAAAAATGATACAAAACCACAAAAAACAAGACTACAAGAATGACAAGACTACTTTCAAACACAATACTACACTCAGAAATCGCCCAAAAAACTCCTCACCAAACCAACTACTCACCAACCTCCACAGCACAACCTCCCTCCTCACCACTAACTAAACCCACGAGGTGCGGACGGTTTGGGGCGTATTTATATGGTTGCGCACAGACACTCCTACCATCTGAAACACAACCAATCACGAATGGGGATGAAAAACGAAACTAAAAGTGAAAATGCGGCCGCGGGGAAAAAAAAACCCTGCCGCGTTTAACTTCGAAAAACCCCCAGCAAAAACAACAAAAACATGTACGCAAACGACAATGACGGGCGTAAATGTGCCAAAAAAAACCCGACTGGCATCGACATCGGAAAACACGAAAACAATAAACTCGAATGCTTAGTAACTGGGCGTATATAGTTTCAAAAAGTTGCATGAAAATGCACCCGATACAAGACGAGTTTAAACACTACACAAACCGACACAAACACGAATATTAGTAAATTTTGTCCCTGAACGTTTTTTGCATCCCTGCGATCAGGTAGTCACCGCCTACAGGGGGAGGGGAAATTCTCTGTAATTTTGTGCAGTCTCTGCACAGCCCAGGACTTACTCTTCCAGTGCAATGATCGGGGCCGAAGCTGACGTCAGAAACCCTCCCTCCAAACGCCTGGTCCCTCCTGCGTTTCTCCGGACACTACTTGAAAACGGTCAGTTGTCACCCACAAACGCCCTCTTCCTGTCAATCTCCTTGCAAACTGAATTTTCGCACCATCCTGTCGCTACCCGGCGATCCTTGTTGCTGCGGTCCATCGCACCTGCGCATTGCGGTGCATGCGCATGCGCAGTTCAGACCTGATCGACCGCTTTTAGAAAACACACAGCAGCGATCCGGTCTGAATTAGCCCCTAGGGCCACATTCCACATTGTATGCAAAACCAGGGCACATCTAATTTTTCTACAAACTCAACATGCGTCGACAACAGCAAATGTGGTTGTGCAAAGCCATCTGCAGGGGCCAGAAGCTCCGTGCGAGTTGGATTTCAACCGGACATAGCCTTCTGCGAAATGGGCATCACTGGGCGGCAGCTAGCACCAACTAGGTTAACATCTGGTCCAGTCCAACAGGGTCGGACTGGACCACAGGTGTACAGGGGAAACCACCGGTGGGCCCCACTGCCTTAGGGCCCACTCCTTCCTCTAGGGATCAGGTTCCAGACTGAGCCCTTGTATTATACATGGTAGATATGTTGCATTACACTGCAACAGACAATTGTGTATTTCAATCCTCTGTAGAGGCTGGCCACACCCCCTTTGTAGGCTGGCCACTCCCATAAGTATGGGCCACTATCACTGGATTCCTCCGGTGGGCCCTTCATGCCTCAGTCCGACATTGCATATATACAGCCAAGATGAGTCGTGTAGGAGTGGCATATGAGTCTGGCAGTGCACTTGTGGCCACTTTGCATCATACTTTAAATCAGGCCCTAATGTAGGGGTGGGCAAAATACGTCCCGCAAATGGATCCAGCCCGGCCCGCTGCCTCCCACTACTGTGCAATGACAAGCGGCCCGAGTGGCTGCTTGTCATTGCACTACAAAAGCTACAAGCCGCGGTGACCGCCGCTACGTCAGGTCACTGGTGCAGCCGAGTGTAGCTGTACCAGACAGAAGGACTTGTCGCTGCTGGATGGAGTTGGGGGTGGAGCCAAAAGCAGGATGCCGAAGCGGGAGGTTTGAATGCAGCTGCTGCATTGACTGCCGTTGTGGACTGGAGGACTGGTTTATATCGCTTAGGTACCATGGCTGTGGGCTGTCCGTGTTTGAATGGCTGGCGGGTGGCAGCGGGGTAGGGGTGCTAGATCTGCCCAGTATTAAGGGGGGGGGGGGGGGCGGCGGGGCTGCTGAATGTGCTGAGGGAGGAAGGGAGAGCTGGTAAGTATGCCCAAGGAGGGAAGGGAGGGGGGAAGGAGCTGGTAACATTGCCCAAGGAGTAGGGAGGGAGGGAGGGTGAAGGATCTGGTGACTCTGCCTAAGTAGGGAGGGTGGGATTGGGGAAGGAGCTGGTAACTGCCCAAGGATGGAGGGAGGGAGGGAGGGAGGGAGGGAGGGAGGGAGGGGAGCTGCTAATATTCTGGATGTTGTTTATTTGTTTTCATCACTGTTTTTTTTTATTCTAATTACTTGCTTATGAGGGATTCTGTCCTTAAATTAAGGCTCTTCTGTTTATTTTATTTAGCCATTTCTCTTTATTTTTGCCTGTCCCCATTATTAATAAATATATAATGCATATGGGGTGGGAATGGGGGGGGGGGGGGGGGGGGTGAGGGGAGGACGACACACGTATATGGGTGAGGGAGGTGCTGGAATTACAGCAGAAACAATATATTTTGTGTACGGCCCTCACATATTCGCTGTAAAGTGTTAAGTGGCCCCCTAGCTAAAATAATTGCCCACCCCTGCGCAATTTCCAACCGGTCAACACGAATTTTGAGTCTTCGTTCTGCATATCTGATTTTTATTTCTTCCACATTACTAATTAAAGAAAAAATACTTTTGCCAAAAAAGTTTGCTTCTGTAGCTCTCAGAATGAAATTATGGATTTTAAGAAAATTTCCCTATTTTCATAACTTTATTGTATGTAAAACTAAAACAAACTTTTGTTATGAATTTGAATTACTTTTATTTACATTTTTTTTTTTAAACAATCTACTACTGTGACAGAATATATTCAAAAAAAGTTTAGGAATTAATATTTTTCGTATTTCTTCTGTGATTGTATGGACTTTCTCGTATTAGCCCCCAAATATAATCCCCCATCATACTATCATTTTATTGCCCCTGATAACGACGTTCAAAGTCCATCACATCTTGATGAAAACGTTCACCTTGCTCTTCCGAATAGACTCCCATGCTGTCTTTTCTGCATTTGCTTGTCTATGCTAAGCTGCATTTCGCCATGTGACAGGTCAAAGGGTTAGATCCTCCATTTTTGTTACTACTCAGTTGCTGACAGGCTGTGTTAAGTCTCCTCTACCCTTATATCTTATTTCCGTGCAGTTTACTCTCTTATTTGTTACAAGTACAGTGATCTATTCTGCAGAACTACAGCTACATTGTTTGGACAATCATTCCAGTCTGTATTAATAAAAGGTTTACAGTTCCAGAAATCTCATCATCTGTGCATTGAGAAATAGACATGGTTTAGATATCTGAATAGTTACACACTGCTTACGTGTAATGAGGGTCAGAATACCACTTGCTTTCCCCCCGCTCGTCCCCTCCCTTACTTACTAAAACACGCTTGTCCTTATATGGTCATTCAAAAACTTTAATATTTATTGATCATTGTAAAAGGGACAAAAGCAACATTTTTCAAAACTAAACCAAGGTTTTGGTTATTTTTCGATATGGAGAATCAGAAAATAGTAATTAAAACAAAGACTCAATTTTTTTTTTTAATTTGTTGATCGCTGATAATCAACAGCTTTGACCAATACTTTTAAAAAACAGCAATAGAAATAAAAGGTAATCCAGGCTTGTTAAGCGTTTTCTCCTACTGCCATTTAAAACTATCGGGGAAAGTCGCAGATGATTGACAGCTTTGACATTAAAACCCACTCCTCGAGTAAATCTACCCCTAAGTGTTAAATGAGATGTAACTGAAATAGGACCATAATGAGGACTTTAAGAAAAGTTGAATTATCTACGAAGGTTCTTTAGTAAATATTAAGAACTTCCTGTTGCAGTGATCATTGTCTTCAGCAGAAGTCAGCTTGATGCTTGACAGTTCATTGTAAGTGTGTGACAAGAGCGTGGTGGGGTCCTGGTCACAATCCATTGACAATGGAACATTCCTCAGGTGATAGGTAGTGATCACGGTCTGTTAGTTGCTATGGGGAATGGTACTATATAAATACAGACAGGGAAGTGACAGTGTGAAGCAGCCTCACAACCTCACTCACCTCAAAGTCTCCCATTCATCAGCTCCGCCAGCCTCTAAGTCTGACTCCTATCAGCAGATTACGGCCAGGTAGGTGGATAAACAACACTCTATATCATTACTGTTATGGAGGCAGCAAATTAATCAGTTATGTGCATAAAATAAGATTATAGCGACATTAAATATTTAATTGCCCACCGCATAGCGTGCAAAGAGCAAAGGGGCTGATTCCGGGAGCTACTTTGCGCCTGGACAAACCATGATGCACTGCAGGTGGAGAAAGCACAATTTTTATTCTTTTGTATACAGGGCAAATACTGACTGCTTTTGCATGTAGCCACCACATTCTCCCAAATCTAAATCTCTCTGCAGTGTACGAGGGTTTTACCAAGGTGCAAAGTTACTTACTCTTTTTGTTTTCCTCCCAACTCAAATGTGGATGTGTACTGTACCTGCCCGCAGTGCTGCTATAATATCTGTGAATGTGGATGTGTACTGTACCTGCCCGCAGTGCTGCTATAATATCTGTGAATGTGGATGTGTACTGTACCTGCCCGCAGTGCTGCTATAATATCTGTGAATGTGGACGTGTACTGTACCTGCCCGCAGTGCTGCTATAATATCTGTGAATGTGGATGTGTACTGTACCTGCCCGCAGTGCTGCTATAATATCTGTGAATGTGGACGTGTACTGTACCTGCCCACAGTGCTGCTATAATATCTGTGAATGTGGATGTGTACTGTACCTGCCCGCAGTGCTGCTATAATATCTGTGAATGTGGATGTGTACTGTACCTGCCCGCAGTGCTGCTATAATATCTGTGAATGTGGATGTGTACTGTACCTGCCCGCAGTGCTGCTATAATATCTGTGAATGTGGATGTGTACTGTACCTGCCCGCAGTGCTGCTATAATATCTGTGATTGTGGATGTGTACTGTACCTGCCCGCAGTGCTGCTATAATATCTGTGAATGTGGATGTGTACTGTACCTGCCCGCAGTGCTGCTATAATATCTGTGGGTGGAACACCCCTATCCGCACAAGAGGAAAGTTGTAATGAAGCATAAGAGATGTACCCATTACACCTATCGCGTACGTGCAAAAACATGGCGTCTGAGTCGCTACTGCTGTATCCAGTCTGCACAGCCATAGACCAACCCTTAGCTCCGATGTTCCTTGTTTTTGCAGGGTGGTCTTCAGGTTGCCGAATGTCGGGATCCCGGCGCACAGTATACCGGTGCCAGAATCCCGACACCTGGCATACCGACAGATATTCTCCCTCGTGGGGGTCCACGACCCCCCTGGAGGGAGAATAAATAGCGTGGCGCACGTAATGCGGCACTGTGCCCGCAAGGGGCTCATTTGCGCTCGCCACGCTGTCGGTATGCTGGCGGTCGGGCTCCCGGCGCCGGTATGCTGGTCGCCGGGAGCCCGGCCGCCGGCATACCATACTACACCTGTTTTTGCACGTAGTCTCCTAATGTGTACGCAATTGTGACTGAGTTTACGATGGCTCTGGTGGCTGTCTCTTTTAATTTCTGGGGGGCAGCCTAGACGGGTGTGGTATGGAAGGTCGACAGTAACTAGGTCGACAGGGTCTACGTGGACAGGTCAAAAGGTCGACATGAGCTTTTTATGTTTTTTTGGTGTCGTTTTCTCCGTACAGTGACTGGGAACCCCAATTAGTGCACAGTGTCCCGCCACATGGCTCACTTCGCTCGCAATGCTTCGGGCAAGGTTACTATTCCCAATCGTAGTCTGCGTGGATCGTTAGGTATGAAAAAGTTCCAAAAAAAGAAACAAATGTGAAAAACTCGTGTCGACCTTTTGACCTGTCGACCTAGAACATGTCGACCTAGAAACTCTGTCGACCTAGAAACCTTGTCGACCTAGTTACTGTCGACCAATAGAGGTCGACATAGACACTGTTGACCTAGTTACTGTCGACCTAGAGACCGGATACCGCCTAGACAATCGCCCTTGCTAATTCATTAGCGTACAAACATGACTGAGACCCATAGTGCGGAAGCCTCAATAATGAGGGTTTTGACCATAACTAAGTATTTTTTAGCTCAATTCTCCAAAAAAAGAAATAGGACAGCGCAGTTGCTCAGTGACTGGTATAGTCACACAGCGCTGAGGTCAGGGGTCCGAAACAAACCAGGACCCTAGCGATATTTCATTTGTGTACCTTTTACATGTTGACATGCATTAGGTTGACATGGTCACTAGGTCGAAATGGCAAAGGTTGACGCATGAAAAGGTCAACATGACAACGATTGCGGATAGTAACCTGTGCCGAGCGCAGTGGTAGCGGAGCGAGGCATCATGCCCAAAGCAGGCGAGCAGAGAGAGCCATGCGAGGGGACACGGTGCACTAATTGGGGTTCCCGGTCACTTTACGAAGAAAATGACACCAATTTTTTTTAAAAAAAACTCATGTCGACCTTTTTCCATGGAGACCTATTCCATGTTGATCTAATGACCGTGTCGATCTATTTAAGGTGTCGACATAGTCACTGTCGACCAGTAGTGGTCGACCTAATGACTGTTGACCTAGTTACTGTTGACCCTATGATCCACACCCTATATAATTAATGACCCTTTGACCTCGTCAACAATATGGGGTCAACCTATTAACTGTCTGCCTAATTAAGGTCGATGTAATGATCCGCACCCATAGGATATATCAGCAACAACTAAAATAAGATAAAATAGATTGTGACACAGAAACAGCAATGTGTATCCTGTACTGTGAAACAAACATTTGGTTACAATGTTGCGATGAAGTGAGCGCTGATTCTTATGTAAGTTGACAGACAACAACTTGGATGCGGGTCATTTGGGCGACAGTCATTAGGTCGACCGCTATTGGTCGACATGCATTAGGTCGACAGGATCACTATGTCGACAGGGTCATTAAGTCGACGTGAACAAGGTCGACGTGGGAAAGGGTCGACGTGAGGTTTTTTAAACTTTTTTTGGTGTCGTTTTCTGTGTAAAGTGACGAGGTACCTCAATTAGTGCACCACCGTGTCCGCTCGCCATGCTTTGGGCAAGGTGCCTCGCTCCGCTACACAGGTTACCGTTCCCAATTGTAGTCCACATGGATCGTAAAGTATGAAAAAGGTAAAAAAAAATGAAAAATGTTTTGAAAAACTCATGTCGACCTTTTCTCATGTCAACTTAGTAAATGTCGACCTAATGATCATGTCGACCTAGTGACCCTGTCAACCAGTACTAATAGTGGTCGACCAACTGCCTGTAAGCCGGAAGGAAAGGTATTGCAGCACATTAACATGATGAAACGCAGAATAGACACTGAGATAATATGAGGACATAGAGGGGCAGGTAAGCGGATGATTTGCATTTGAATATGGGCTGTTATTCCTATACTAGTTACCAGCCAATCAAAATAAGGGAACAACATAACAGAATTGCTCTATCAGGCGCCATCTAGTGGCCTCTGCGTGCAAAACACTTGATTATATATTATATAATTATTATATAGGATGATATAGATATAATAGCGATAAAGAAAGCAGCCTCAGTTGATATAAAAACTTTTTAATACACATTCCTGTTTCTTTATGACAATCTATATTTTATCTTATTCACTTGTTGCTATTTTCTATATAAATCATTATACAGCATGTCAATAAAATTATAAATGTTAATGAATCTGAGAAAGCTTTTCAGTGCACACACACAATTACTTTCTTTGTCTTGCGTAGGCATGCTGGATGTTGTAGTGCACCTATGGTATGCACTCTGTGAGTGGTTATATGTGGTGGTGGCAGCGAGAATAGTTAATATACTCGTCAGTGGTAATACAGTGTATACAGGTCCAATTCATTGTACAGAACTAAGAGGAGAGGCACGCAAGGCAGCAGTTGTGCCTCCAGCCACAGGAGAGGAAGAAAGGAGCTTTTTCAATTAGATCTGTTGTTTGCAGTGGTCTGTTTGGTTGCCAAGGATCAAAGTTATCACCACACTTTGGGCCTGATTCCGGTTTGTAAGTAAAGTAAAAAATGAAAGCACCTTTTCTATCTGGAACAAACCATGTCGCCATGCAAGGGGAGCAAATACATTTATATTGTTTCTGTGCAGGGTAAATACTGGCTGCTTTTGCATGTGGCCCACATGCGTGTAGCTACACAGCTTTATTCTTACGCTGCAATTTAGATTTCAGTTTGTACACAACCTACTCAAATCTAACTCTCTCTTCACGTTACATCTGCCCCACCTGCAGTGCAGTATGGTTTTGCCCAGTTTAGGGCTGGTGCAACACCCTCATCAGAGTATGCAAAGCAGGGAGGCGCCAGGCTGGAGAGGTGCTCTCCCCACTCTGCTACCCTGCTGCTGTCAGCTTTTGCTGCTGCACTGGTCAAACTGTATGACAGGCAATGGTGCCGGCTGCATGAATCACAGTGCTTCAGTCTTAAGTTCACCCAGCGCTGATCTCCAGAGTCAGGTCTTTCCCTCCCCTCTTCTTCCTGCTGCACTGGTATGTCAGACAGGCAGCAGCGACAGGCACTTAAGTCTTCAGGAACACACACCTACCTCTCTCCCCTCTTCTCCTGTGGGCATTATGTGTACAAGGGGCCCTTCTACTGTGGGCGTTATGTGTATAATCAGCACTACTACTTTGGGCATTATGTGAATAAATGGCACACGTACTGTGGGCATTATTTGTAAGGGGCATTATTAATCAAAACATTTGCACTGTGATTTGGGCGCTATTTTAGCACCCACCGATCGTTTTGCACATTGTGTATACATCATCTAGGTGTATGGATTATGCTTACAGCCAGGTTTTGTGAATTGTGTCATTAAAATGAATAACAATTGTTAAAATAAATAACAAATTGTGTTGATGCCACTTGTCACTCCCACGCTGTATGTTGGAATTAAATGATAATGATGACTTAGTTTTCACATTTAGCAGCATAGTTATCACCATCCGCATCTTAGATGTGGATGGAAGGTGATAAATTTGTCCCAATCTGCACTGCAATAACTGAATACATCGCAGGGATGTATCAATTATCACATGCAGGGACGGAGGTTGTGAGAAAGCTCTGTCCCTGCGGATACACTTCACACACAATTTCACTGTATTTTGCATTAAAAAGACAGTGATATGTGCCTGTGCATGCACCACGGTCATTGCTCTTGCTTGCCCCGGCTGCCTCTACTCCTGTCCCCGCTGCCCGTCTCCTGTCTCCGACAGTTCTGACCCCCAGGGGCCAATGGGAGGCATGGGCAGATCCCTCCTTTTAAAAATAATAATAATGATGTCCATAGTGTAGTGGCTGTGGCCGTGAAGCCCTCACAGCACAGGGGGGCATCCAGCGGGTGGTGCTATTCGGGTGTGCTGGCACTCACATGCATGGAGAGGAGAGACTGCAGCTGCCTCTCTCCTCAGCTCAACAAACAGCACTGAGCGCGTGTACTGGGCTGGGGAGAGAGGCTGCTGCAGCGGCAGTTAGCTCTCTTCCTTCCCTGCTCTCTGCAAGGGTGGGGTGGGGGGTAGTGGACTGCAGCTCCCTTCAATGGGGAGGGGGTAGTAGGACCCGGGACCCCACTGGGCACTTCTATCAGGCCTGGGCCCAGGTAATAGTACCTGCTACCCCAGCGGGTACTATTAAAAAATGAATAAATTATATCTTACGGTGCCGTAACTAGGCATTTTAGCGCTGTGTGCAAGAAACGGCATTGGCGCCCCCACCTTAAGTAAAATAGGGGCAGTGTGCGCCATAGGCGCGCGCAAAAAAAATAGGGGCGTGGCTTCATGGGGAAGGGGTGTGGTCACAAAATAATACCAATTCATACTACGGTGCACAGAAGTCTCCATTATTCAAATTGCGCCGCACAGTAGCGCCACTACACCAGGTAGAGCCCCTTTTACACATTACAACAGACAGTCCCTCTTTTTACACATTACGGCAGCCAGTCCCCCTTTTTACACATTATGGCAGACAGCGTCCCCCTTTTTACACATTACGGCAGACAGCGTCCCCCTTTTTACATATTACAGCAGACA
This sequence comes from Pseudophryne corroboree, assembly GCF_028390025.1. Taxonomy (NCBI): domain Eukaryota; kingdom Metazoa; phylum Chordata; class Amphibia; order Anura; family Myobatrachidae; genus Pseudophryne; species Pseudophryne corroboree. Next base: position 816,407,300 of record NC_086448.1, read on the forward strand.
GCATCCCCTTTTTACACACTACGGTAGACAGCGTCCCCATTTTTACACAGTACGGCAGACAGCGTCTCCTTTTTACATATTACGGCAGACAGCGTCCCCTTTTTACATATTACGGCAGACAGCGTCCCCTTTTTACACATTACGGCAGACAGCATCCCCCTTTTTACACATTATGGCAGACAGCGTCCCCTTTTTTACACATTACGGCAGACAGAATAGATAGATAGAGAGGTAGACAGACAGAGACAGATAGATAGATAGATAGATAGATAGATAGATAGATAGATAGATAGATAGATAGACAGATACTTACCATCTCTCCGCTGGCACAGGCAGTCAGGCTCCTCAGTGCTGGCAGATCCCGGGCAGGGGAGAAGGAGGAGGAGGGAGGGGGACTCGGGGGCCACAGCAGCACAGTGTAATTGCTGGCGGCGCCACTGCAGCTGTCCCCCTCCTTCCGCATTGGCTTGCTGCTGCTGCTGTGAATGCTGGGATGAGGGAAGCGTATCCCAGCATTCACAGCAGCGCCGGCCAGCCAATGCGGAAGGAGAGGGACTGCTGCAGCGGCACCGCTACCAATTACATAGCGCTGCTGCGGCTCCAGTCCCCATCCCTCCTCCTCCTCCTTCCCTGCCTCCGGAGCTTCTCGTCTTCTCCTCCAGCGCGGCGCACACAGCACAGGCGGATTGTAATGAATCAATTTGACTCATTATAAGCCGCTGACATAGTTGCTGGCCGTAACGCCCTCAGGGCGACTGCGCTGTGTGCCAGGCACACCTGGCACACACGTAGGTACGGCTGTGATATCTTACATGCTCCAGAGGGGGCTGATCAATGATTTCCTCCATCTCTCTCTCTCTCTCTCTCCATGACAGATCAGCTATGTGCAGTCAGCTGGCATGCAGAATGGAAAATGCAATCTGCTTACTAAAAAGTGTGAATTTAAGAGCTTGGAGGAGAATTTGGTGCATTATCCTCCAATTGCCCTATATTACTTTTGAGGGGTGTAGTATGGTATGCCGGTGGCCGGGCTCCCGGCGTCCAGCATACCGGCACCAGGAGCCCGACCGCCGGCATACCGACAGCGTGGTGAGCGCAAATGAGCCCCTTGCGGGCTCGCCACGCTGTGCTCGCCACGCTGCGGGCAAGGTGGCGCGCTATGCACGCCACGCTATTTATTCTCCCTCCAGGGGGGTAGTGGACCCCCATGATGGAGAATATTTGTCGGTATGCCGGGTGTCGGGTTCCCGGCACCGGTATACTGTGCGCCGGAATCCCGACATTCGGCATACTGAAGACCACCCCTTTTGAGTGAAACTAAAATAATGTGTAAAGGGTTTGAAAACACCCTTTTTCACATTAGATTAATAAAAATAATATTGATAAATATGCCCGTTATAGAACTGGTAACTTTGCTTAACAGATACAATGGGGTACATTTACTAAGGTGGGAGTTTTTTCAGAACTGGTGAAGTTGCTCTTAGCAACCAATAAGATTCTACTTAACATTTATGTAGCTGATTCTAGAAGATAATAGATAGAATCTGATTGGTTGCTAAAGGCAACATTACCAGTTCTAAAAAAAACTCCCACCTTAGTGAATTTACCCAAGAGATGGTATTCTGTGCACTGCACTGATCATTTCCCACCACTAGAGGGAGTCTCCAGGAACTTTTAATATAGCGTCAGCAATAATTGCTGTGGAATA